>NC_047512.1:35269748-35458644 GCF_902827115.2 Pseudochaenichthys georgianus
ATGTCCGAGATGTAAAGTAAAAGAAGGAACATTCATGCATCTGTTTTGGGACAGTGATTTCTTGAAACATTTCTGGGATTCGATTCATGCTCTCACAAAAGCCGTTTTAGGCATCGAAATGAGCCAAAATCCATGTTTTTTCCTGTTAAATGACATGCCAAACTTTAAACCGAACCCCAAACATTACAGAATAGTAATCACAATAACATATTTTGCTAAGAAATGTATACTTTTACTCTGGAAGAATGAACGTCATCCAACATTTAAACATTTCATTGATCAGATAACACATTTTTTACCTCTGGAAAAAATTACATTGGAAAAATATAATCGTGGACATATCTTTCAAGCTCTGTGGTTGTTTTCTTATTTGAAAAATATATCTGAGATATGACCAGTGATGGAATGGTGCACTCTGTGGCTATTTTTCCTGACGGCCGGAAATACTAGTTGTGTTGTCATTGTCTATATTGTCGCTGTATTGTATAATTAATTGTATAATTAATTGTATAATTATTTGTTTGTTTTACTTTGATGTGGGTTTATTTTTTTTTTTCCGTTTTATGTTTAATTTCATGGCTCTGTTGTTTAAGTTATATTGATAAGCATTTTTTTGTGGGTGGAGGGAGGGGGGAGTGTAGTGAGTGTACTGTGATCTTACAATATAAATGAAATGGCATCGATTACTGTACACTATAATGAAATAAAAAGACTTGTAAATAAATAAATAAAAATAAGTTAAAGTAAAATGTTATTTATATAATTGTATTCTTTTTCATTTGAAAGCAGAAGGAGTTATTCATATGTTAACAGTTCCCCTTGTGTAACACTTAAAGAATGCAGATCAATAAATAGCTTGATGGAAAAATAGGGTCGCAATTAAAAAAAAACTTTGGATAAAGACATTTGTTATAACTCATTTAATAAAAAATACTTACTATTCTCATTGCGGTGGAGAAGAATAGAACTGGGAACAACAGAACAACAGTAATCAGTATACATCTAAATATGGAAAGTAAAACATTTATCCATATTTATGTGAGAAAAATGTATCTGTTTATTATAACCCTTTAGTCAGCATTTCTTCCTCACTTGCATATACATTACAAACCAAATAAGGACCAATTCCAGACATGCACCCCAACATACCATCATCGGGGTCCTGGCAGGTGAAGCTTCTTCCCTCCAGCTCTGACATCACTTCCTGTAGAATGTCTGTGTTGACCGCGCCAGAGGAGGAGGCTGGAGAGGAAAGACAAAAGCAATGGATGATTTCTTTTATTGCACTTTTGATTGTTGCAAAACATTAAGATCTGTGGCAAACACACAGTTATGAAACTACGTTTTTCTTTCTATCATCAGAAGTAAAAAGCTAACGTTAAGCTATAAACAAAGTACATTGTAGTAAGAGGACTTAATTTCCCCAAGCTCAAGGTTGGGCATTATAACGTTTACTGCTCTCATTTAACTTGTTAGCAACCTCCAAGTTTAGGACACATCGAAGCTTCGGACCAAACAAATGCTAACTCATTCCCAGGTTTTAAGATGAATTCCTGCACCACTGACAGTGACAGACACCAAAGTCTGTCCTGGTAATGTTACGGCCCGTCCACACAGCGGCGTGCGTTGACGTTTCACCATTCACTTTGAATGGGGTGACGTCACTTTTCGCCGAACTGCATTGTGGGAAGCGACGCGGAGCGTTGCTGGCGTGGCTCGCTGCAAAAGTTGAGCAATGTTCAACTTTTGACGCCTCGGCAGAAGCGTCAGCCAATCGAATCATATGCCAGTACAAGCTCTAGCCAATCAAACCGCTGCTTGTGTGTCAGGGGCGGGAGATTCATGTGATGATTGTTGGTCGAGTTTCAGACACGCAAGCTTCAACGCACGCCGCTGTGTGGACGGGCCGTTAGTGTGTGAAGGAACATCGCGCTCACCTGCTTTGGAGAAGGCGTTCAGGATGTGGTCGTAGGAAGCCAGGCTGGGAGCTGAACACAGAAACATTTTTAAACTCAAAACTATTATGGTTATACGATTGTACCTCTGTGTGAGTGTGTGTGTGGTTACCTATCCCCATGGCCTTCATCTCGTTCAGAGTGTGTATGGCTTGTGTTTTGGCCAGAGAGCCGCAGCGCCGCAGAGCTTTCAGGACGCTGTTGAAGGTGGAGAGGTTGGGCTGGACTTTCTGCTGACTCATCTGATTCAGCAGCTCCTGCAGTGGGAAAATAACAAGTGGATATTTAACAATATGTGCCACATGAGTGACTTTCACTGCCACAAAGGGCTGAAAGGGATTTCAACATATATGGAGCCCCAAGGTGTATTCAGTCAAATGGTATGAGTACTTTATGAATAGAATGTGTGAAATACATATGGGAAACAATCATTTTTGAAATTATTTAAGAAATGATTATATCATTTTAAAATGTTATTCTATCTATCACTGCTTGAATGTTTTATTTTATTTTATTTATTTCAAAATGCACTTTAAATTTTTTTTTTATTTCATATGAAATAGAATAAGAGTAGTAAAAGAGTACTTCATAAAATGTGATTTCTATTATACTCCATTTATTATTATGAACATTCTTTTCATTATATCTTAATTATATATGTTGTGCATTTTGGTGCTATTTACCGTTATTTTGGAAAATTCTTACAGTTTTTGGTAGAGCCAGATTCTACTTCATAGGGAATGGCACAGGAATGATAACATTTTAATTTCCTAAATCATTTATTGTTATTATGGATATTTATTTCATTATATATTTGTATTATTATTATTATTATTATTATTATTATTATTATTATTATAATGAATTATTCTTTTAACATTGAATTATTTTACATTTTGGGGATCCAACCACTATTTACCTGAAAGTGTAGATCTTGTGCATTTAAATCTTTAAACAAACTTGAACATGAGTTATTACAAGCAGGTCTGATGATATGCTGATAAGAAAACAGTCTTACAGCGAGGAGGTCCCATCTCTCGTTGTATTTGTCTCTGAGGTCTGGAGCTGCGATCAGCAGAGCGTTGAAGATGTGGACGTCAGCTGAAACACAAAGTTTCGTTTTGAGTCTTCTACTTCCAGAGCAGAACTTCCACAGGCTACCTGCAGGCTTTAGAGTCACTGAGACTACTAATGTTATCGCTTGTCATCGTCTCATGGTACGGTCAAGTAAAACACTTAACCTGACAGCAAGACAGAATATCATAACCAACACAAACGAACATTTCAAAAATGCACGACTACAACACAGACCTTTGAAATGAAAATAGATGGTTAAATCACTACATTTAAAAATGGTTGTAGAAGTTATTGAGCCTGTATTTAAATTGCCTGCATACAG
Source organism: Pseudochaenichthys georgianus (assembly GCF_902827115.2). Taxonomy (NCBI): domain Eukaryota; kingdom Metazoa; phylum Chordata; class Actinopteri; order Perciformes; family Channichthyidae; genus Pseudochaenichthys; species Pseudochaenichthys georgianus. The sequence continues at coordinate 35,273,103 of NC_047512.1, forward strand.
TACTTTGTATAAGCCAGAATTTTCAAGTAAAAAGGGAAAAATATACCAATTACCTACCATGTCCAACATTAACCCTTTTACACTTTGCAATATGGACAATACTTAGGGTGTATAACCTGTTATTATTAAAACACTCATCATTATCTTTAATTTATACTAATGGAACATTATACATATTGTAATTGGAAAATGGTATTGTTGTTGGTATATATTGTAGTACAATGTGCCAATTTTTACTTGAAGTTCCTATGCTTATATCCATATTTTTATAATATAGATAATTTATAGATAATTAGAGTTCTCAGATTCTAATGAGGATTCAACCTGCAGTTTCTTTTAAATTGTGTTTGTATAGAAATAATAAGCCATTTCCTCTTCCTGTATTCCCACTCACCGGTCAGTCTGTTGTTGAGCAGGTCTGTGTAAATGCTGAAGGCCTTTGCGTGGGCTCCATGCTGGAAAGAGACACACAAACATATTATATTTAATCTAGATGCAACCAAAATGGCCCCCCTGTTTCAGAACCCCCCCCTGCAGTGAGGGTCCGTACCTTGACCATGCCTCTGATCAGAGCCGAGTAGCAGCGTGTGTCTCTCTCTGGCAGCAGGTTGAAGATCCGCTCTGCGTTGTTGTTCTCCTTCCAGCTGAACTTCATGAAGTCTGAGGCCCGGCGCGGCCTCCCCCGGCCCTGCCTCACCTCCTCCCCAGGCTCCTCCTGACACACAGAGGGAAATACACACACTGTAGATTTAATATCATGTCTGAAGTTGTTGGGAAAATACTCAATATACTCTTCCAATATCAGAGTAGCATATGATAACAAAGGGATCCCAACTGTAGCTGTGTACATGACAAGATATATGATAACCTAGAAGAGCATCGGGACTGTTTTAGGCATATGATAGATATGTGATTAACATGATGATTCAGCCTCTATGGAGATAGACATATGACAAGCCTTCTGGGGAAAACCTGGTCTGATTAAGAGAGACGGCATTCATCCTACTTTGAAAGGTGCAGATCTCATTTCAGCAAACATTTCAGGGCTTTGTGGACTTAATCCATGACAAACTGGAGTTGAGACCAGGAGGCAGAGTCGCAGTCTTACACGCTTCTCTGCGCTCTCTCCTAGGCAGTCATCCATAGGAATCCCGAACCCAATAAAATACCCAATATTAGCGGTGTGTGTGTCTGCCCAAGGACAATTTAAGGTAAAACCTAATAGAGGTGTCATACATAATAACCTAATAAAAGTAAATGTAACAACTACTACAGTGCAACAAAACATTTAGATTAAATGTGGTCTCTTAAACATAAGATCTCTAGCATCTAAAGCAATATTGGTAAATGATTTAATATCAGATTATAATATTGATATATGCTGTCTCACTGAAACTTGGTTGAGACATGAAGAATATGTCAGCATAAATGAGGCCACTCCACCCAGCCATGTCAACACTCATATTGCTCGAGGCACGGGCCGAGGAGGTGGAGTTGCAGCAATCTTTGACTCAAGTTTACTTATCAATACTAAACCAAAATTAAATTATACCTCCTTTGAAAGCCTCGTTTTTAGTCTTACGCATCCGACCTGGAAAACTTTGCAGCCAATCTTATTTGTTACAGTGTATCGTGCACCAGGTCCTTATTCAGAATTCTTATCAGAATTCTCTGAGTTTTTATCAACTTTGGTTCTTAAAACAGACAAAGTAATTATCGTAGGTGACTTTAATATTCATGTTGACGATGATAAAAATAGCCTTACTGTTGCATTTAACTCTATATTAGATTCTGTTGGTTTCAGTCAGAGTGTAAATAAACCAACCCACTGCTATAATCACATTCTCGACCTTGTTCTGACTTATGGTATTGAAATTGAGCAACTATTAGTCGAACCGCATAATCCTGCTTTATCCGACCATTTCTTAGTAACTTTTGAAGTACTATTACGAGACTACAAAGCATTAGTCAAAAGCTCTTGCAGCAGAAACCTATCTGTTAGTGCTATAGCCACATTTAAGGAAGAGATTCCACCAATACTTAACTCGATAGCATGTCTGCATGTAGGGGAGGAAACTTATACAAAATGTACACCACCCCAAATTGATCATGTTGTTGATAGTGCTATAGATGCGCTGCGAATAAAATTAGAATCTGTTGCTCCTTTGAAAAAGAAGAAAATAAAACAACATAGATTAGCTCCATGGCATAATGCCGAAACCCGCAAAATAAAGCAAAAGTCTAGACAACTTGAAAGGATATGACGTTCCACTAAACTTGAAGAATCTCGTTTCATTTGGCATATTACTCTCAATGAATATAAGAAAGCACTGCGTAAAGCGAGAGCAGCCTACTACTCTTCATTAATAGATGAGAATAAGAATAATGCAAGATTTCTTTTCAGCACTGTAGCCAGGCTGACAGAGAGCCACAGCTCCATTGAGCCTTCTATTCCCATAGCACTCAGTAGTAATGATTTTATGTGCTTTTTTAACGATAAAATTGTTACTATTAGAAACAAAATTAATGACCTCTTGCCTTTGACCAGTATAGTGTTATCAACAGCTCCCGGAAACGTAAGTTCTAATATTACACTAGATAGTAAACTAGAATGCTTTTCAGCCATAAACCTTGAACAATTACATTCAATGATTCTCTCTTCTAAACCATCAACTTGCATGTTAGACCCAATTCCAACTAAGCTGTTGAAGGAAGTTTTTCCATTAATTAGCACTTCTTTATTAAATATTATGAATATGTCTTTATTATCAGGCTATGTTCCACAATCATTCAAAGTAGCAGTGATAAAACCGCTTCTTAAAAAGCACAACCTCGATCCAGAGGTTTTAGCCAACTATAGACCTATTTCTAATCTTCCGTTCCTCTCAAAGATTCTTGAGAAAGCGGTCGCAAAACAGTTGTGTGATTACTTAAAAAACAATGATTTATTTGAAGATTTTCAGTCTGGCTTTAGAACACATCATAGCACAGAGACGGCTCTGGTTAAAGTCACAAATGACATTCTAATAGCCTCAGACAAGGGACTTGTCTCTATTCTTGTTTTGCTCGATCTCAGTGCTGCATTTGATACTATCGACCATGACATCCTATTGCAAAGACTAGAGCACTTAGTTGGCATACAGGGAACTGCTTTAGGCTGGTTTAGGTCCTATCTATCTGAACGCTCTCAGTTTGTACGTGTCAACGATGAATCTTCCATGCAAACCAAAGTTAGCCATGGAGTGCCACAGGGCTCAGTGCTCGGACCTATTTTGTTCACATTATATATGCTTCCGTTAGGCAATATTATAAGGAATCATTCTGTAAACTTTCATTGTTATGCGGATGATACTCAACTATATTTATCAATCAAGCCTGATGAAATTAATCATCTAAATAAAATTCAAGACTGCCTTAAGGACTTAAAAACGTGGATGACCTTAAACTTTTTGATGTTAAACACGACCAAAACTGAAGTTATTGTACTTGGCCCGAAGAATCTACGAAACAAATTATCTAAAGATATACTAACTATGGATGGCATTAATTTGGCCTCCAGTGAGACTGTAAGGAATCTTGGTGTTATATTTGATCAGGATTTATCCTTTAACGCCCACATAAAATCAATTTCAAGGACCGCCTACTTCCATCTACGTAATATTGCAAAAATCAGGCATATCTTGCCTCAAAACGATGCAGAGAAACTAGTCCATGCATTTGTTACTTCTAGACTGGATTATTGTAACTCTTTATTATCAGGGAGTACCAAGAAGTCAGTCAAGTCGCTTCAGCTGATTCAAAATGCTGCGGCTCGTGTACTAACCAGAGTTAGGAAAAGGGACCACATTACTCCTGTTCTGGCTGCCTTACACTGGCTCCCTATAGAACACAGGATAGAATTTAAAATTCTTCTTCTCGCCTACAAAGCCCTTAATGGGCAGGCACCATCTTACCTTAAAGAACTCATTATACCCTACTGTCCTACTAGGGCATTGCGTTCCAAGAATGCAGGGTTGTTGGTTGTTCCTAGAATCTCTAAAAGTACAATGGGAGCCAGAGCCTTTTCTTATCAAGCTCCACATTTGTGGAATCAGCTTCCAGTTTGTGTTCGGGCGGCAGACACCCTATCCGTTTTTAAGAGTGCGCTTAAGACCTTCCTTTTTGATAAAGCTTATAGTTAGGGCTGATTAGATTCAGCCCCTAGTTTTGCTGATATAGGCTTAGTTTGTCGGGGGACATCTTACTTCTTCCTTCTCTCTGTCTGTACCTGTGTACTCTCATGTTCCGATTAACCCAGCTTCCCCACATTTCTTTCTTTTTGGCGTCTATATACGCCGGGATCCGGAGTCATGGATGATCCTGCGGTCCTGTGTCCTGGATCGCGAGCGCTGGATCTTGAGTCATGGCTGTGGTCCTGGATCATCGGTCCTGGATGGATATCCTCGTGGATTCATCTTCCTATTATACACACATGCATTTCCAAACATTTGGACTACCTATGTTGCAAATGTATTATCTTTTCAATTTACACACGGCATCTATTGCACGTCTGTCCGTCCTGGGAGAGGGATCCCTCCTCTGTTGCTCTCCCTGAGGTTTCTCCCATTTTTCCCTTTAAACTGGGTTTTTTTCGGAAGTTTTTTCTTGTACGATGTGAGGGTCTAAGGACAGAGGGTGTCGTATTGTCATACTGATATTCTGTACACACTGTGAAGACCACTGAGACAAATGTAACATTTGTGATATTGGGCTATATAAATAAAAAAAATAAATAAATAAATTAAATAAATTAAATAAATTAAATAAATTAAATAAATTAAATAAATTAAATAAATTAAATAAATAAAAATAAAAATTGATTGATTGATGACAAGCATGCTCATTTCTGACGTGGAGCTAATTTGAACTAAACATTGAATACTGCTTTCTATTCCTCCATCTTGTGACTGTGTAACTCCCTCTCTTGGATATCAGCATGTGAAGGACACTGTTCAGGAACTAGTTGATGCTCTGTATGTGATGACTACTTCCATTCTTGAGAGGATCATAAATACATGGATTCTGATATTGAAGCTCAAGCCGGTGACGAGTGAGAGTTTTCTAACAGAAGTCTACAGCTAAAAGGTGACGGATTTGACTTTTTGTTGACAGATATGAATAAAAAAGGGTTAAATATAAAGAAATACTTAATATTGCATGTTTAATGCTTACATTAAATCAGAATACCTTTATTTGTATTTACATACAATAATTTCTTATATGTTATTCCACCAACCATCTATCTATTAATTTATCCACCCACCCTCATCCATTTATTTGATCACTCAGAACATGCATTTCAATTGTTTTGAATAATTTATTTACTCCATACATTCTTTTTTATACGTTAATTAATTAAAATATGTTTCTAAATAACGATGGCAATCTTGGGGCATTATAAACAAGATGTATTTAGAATTTGTTATTTTGATTGAACAGTGTAAAAAAACAAATTGCAGTAAGTTTGATAATCAATAATAGTTTGGATCTTTTACAAACAAAAGAAAAACGCCCAACTTGTGGTTCTGTTGTGACTATTTGTATATGTACTGTATTTTGTCTTTCACTTAACTCATTATTTATTGGAATTAGATAAAAACAACAATGGAGAAATGATTGGCAGGTAATTGATAATGGAAATAATTGTAGTTTCTTTGAAATCCCTCCTCAGGTTTGTATCAGCGATGACTCACCATGTCCTCTGACTGCGGCCCCCCCTCCTCCACAGGGTCTCTGTCACAGTACAGACAGATCAGGTCCAACAGGTCATATGTAGTTTCCATAGAGACCGCTGTGCCTAGAAGAATTGAATCAAAAAAATAGATGTAGCAACATCCCTGAAAAAGAGAACGTGTGTCTTTGTCTGTGTGCCTGTATGTGTGCGTGTGTTAGGGCTGCTCGATTATGGCAAAAATCATAATCTCGATTATTTGGTTCAATAATTGATATTACGATCATTAAAAACGATTATCCATTTACTTTGAAAACATCAATTTATTGAAAAAAAAAGGTGTAGTATGTTTTTAACAGTTGATTACCCTGAACTTTAAGTATAATTCAATTGAAAAACCAATACAAAAGTTATATATATATATTTTTTTTAAAGGTGGGGTAGGTCATTTTGGAGAAACCAGCTCGAGTGCGCTAGAATTTGAAAATACACAACCGGAGAAAATCTGCCACTTCCTTACAGAGCCCCTCCTCCAACACACACGAACGCGCACATGACCAATGAGGGCACAAGATAAGTTTGTGCACAGATAGAAGGCTGACAGGCAGGTAGGCCATCCAGTTATTTTAGCCGGGCCGGCTAAAATGATTCGTTTTGCTTTTTACAGTAATACGGCTTCCACAGACGACATTTTTTTATGGATTTTTTTGTCAAAACACTTAAAGGTGGGGTAGGTACGTTTTAGAAACCGGCTCGAGATACACTTTTTGTTATATTCCATGGAATGCTCTTAACATCCCGATAGCAATGAATATCTGAAGTGCTTTGACAAAAAATCCATAAATGTCATCTGTGGAAGCCGTAATACTGTAAAAAGTACTGGATGGCCTGCCTACCTGCCTGTCAGCCTTCCATCGGGGCACACACTTATCGCGTGCCCTCATTGGTCATGTGCGCGTTCGTGTGTGTTGGAGGAGGGGCTCTGTAAGGAAGTGGCAGATTTTCTCCGGTTGTGTATTTTCAAATTCTAGCGATCTCGAGCCGGTTTCTCAAACTTATCTACCCCACCTTTAAGATATTCATTGCTATCGGGATGTTAAGAGCATTCCATGGAATATAACAAAAAGTGTATCTCGAGCCGGTTTCTCAAACTTACCGACCCCACCTTTAAATAAATAATAATAAAAAAGAAATAATCATTTTATTTCGATTATGTTGTTTTCATAATCGTTGCAAGCCAAAATCGTAACTGCGATTAATTGAGCAGCCCTAGCATGTGTCTGTGTGTGTTCTCACCAGACTGCAGGAGTTGGTCGTACATTTCAACAGCAGCTGTAACTTTCCTCAGGCGGACTCGTTCCTTCAGCGCCTCCTCACTCACATCCTCCAGGAGCAGTGACACCGTCTCTGGCATCAGACACTACACACATACACACACACACACACACACACACACACACACACACACACACACACACACACACACACACACACACACACACACACACACACACACACACACACACACACACACACACACACACACACACACACACACACACACACACACACACACACACACACACACACACACACACACACACACACACACACACACACACACACACACACACAAAAAATCGTAAGAACTGCGGTGCTGAGAAATTCCCACTTCACTTTAAATCAACTCTATTTATAAGCAGTGCAGTGACTAACTCTTTGCTTATTAGAGTAAGGATTCCTGTCAACCCCCTCAAAAGCATTTTAGTTCTTCTGGTTCCCTCGTTGAGTATTCAACGCTTTTTTGTTTTTGGTTAGAAGCCTAAAATAAGGTGTGTGGTTAACACAATATAAGGTTTTCACAGTTTGATATAACATCCATCAGCTTTTTGCTTCCTGCTATTGCATTTATGCTTTAACTCTTATACAAGTGGTGTTAATATGTGGAGGTGATCCTGTTGAACAAAATGTGTAAGTATCATAAATGTGTGTTTGCCACAGAAATTCCAAAATCTAATGGAACTGCTATGCTAATTTCTCTGTCGGCCTACAAAAAGACGTCTTTACTCCAACAATATGTCGGTGTGTGTGTGTGTGTGTGTGTGTGTGTGTGTGTGTGTGTGTGTGTGTGTGTGTGTGTGTGTGTTCTTACCGGTATATGTGGTTCAGCGAAGTCTGTGGTGAAATACTTGGGATTATTGTTGATAAAGAATTTGGCTGCAGATCTGCCAGACTCCTTAGAGAGAGAGTACAACTTCTGCAGGGAGACAAAACGACACAGGCTCAGTTACAAAACATATATTACAAATATTTATATTACAGCAACATACATACAACAGCGATCTCTTTTGTTGCTCAAATCCAAATGTACTGCCATTCCAAAATGAATGGCAGTACACCATTAAGCAGAGATAGAAGAAACTAGCAATACTACAGTATAGCAATACTCGGTTACAAGCTTAAGTCATGCATTAAAAATTGTTCTAAAGTAAAAGTACAAAAGGATTACTATTCAAATGTACCAAAAAGTAAATGTAGACATTACGCAGTATTTCAAAATCAAACACATTAAATATTTGTATCATAATTATTCATGCATTAGTGTGATCATCACTTCAATGTTGCAGCTTATAAAGTAAATGTGGGGAAGTCCAAATTATAATAAATGTAATAATTTGTTATTTGATTTATACTGCATGTCGTACTACTGACTGTAATCTGCAAAATAAATGTTTATTGCAGATATCATCTGCAATAAACATTTCTTTTTACTGCAGACCGTACGAAGTATGAAGTACCGTATGAAGTAGCTTAAAGTGAAAATACTCAAGTGAAATATACTTGAGTAAAAGTACTTAGTTACATTACACCACTGTTGTTATTGTACATACAAATACATTAAGTTGCCTTCAACAACCCATGGGTCCCTACATGAGGGGATAAAAATGACAAATGGGATGGCGTGTTGTTTTGACGTACAAACTCATTAACTGTCCTGGGCGAGAGGAAAGGATCATCCTGGAAGTTGTAGGGATATGCTGTAGGATCCTAGAAACAGAAACAATTATAATATATGAACAAACAGGCACACAGACAGATAAACTAGCACACTTTTTCAGTGAAAGTTCATCAGATGAAGCTCTCACCCTGCCCACAGTGGAAGACAGAGCCTCCAGCACCGCCTCTTTGCTCCTGTTCAATGACAAAGGACACATTAGTCTGGCATAAAGACACCTGATGCAAATGTGAAATACAAATACTGACTTGATTTAGAAGCGTATGTAAATGGGACTATAAGCATATGGACACTTACCATGTTTTCTTCCTGGGGATGACGATAGTATCTGTAGGTTCTGCAACGATATTGGGATAAAGGTGTGATTGAGTGTAATGTCACCAATATATTACAACAAATTACAAGTAATGCTTTGATGTAGAACACAACTAACAGACATTTATTGAACATCTAAACATTTTCCTATAACTACAATTTTCCAATTTAAAGGATCAGTTCTTCTTCTTGTCAACAGAAACCCGGTGCTTTTCAAGCACCAAAAAATGGCTGGTCTAGAAGCAAGAACCGCTTACGTCGGAGGTGGGGGTAGGGGCGGGATTAACCTGAGCTATAACCGTTTATGGCGAGTACGGCAAATGAAAGTTGTAACAAGCAGTAGTGCTGACCAAAGTGACTAGAACGCAACAAAACACTTTATAAAGTCAGGCAGCACTAACCAGGCTTCGTGTGATTCTTGTTATTTGAACCCTACTTTGACCATCCGTTCGCCGTCATTGATCATTGTGGAGAGCAGACAGATGTTTTGTTTTGTATTATAGCAGCTATCGGATGGAATCAATACATGGGCTGCACAGGTTGTCATGTCCCACTATCACAAGTAGAATCATAATGAAAAATACGCCGGTAAAATGTGCCGGCTTATGCCACAACAATAGGATAGCAACAAGTAGTCAAGATAGTCAGTTTAGCTTCGGTTGCTATGCTAACATCACCCATTTTATACCAGAGAAACTTTCATAACAGCGTTGTGATGCCAAACAGTGGGCAGCACTGCAGTGGTCGGCAAATGCCGCTGAACACATTAATTAACAATGAACCACGGCACTCTGGAGAAAAGTACAAGGGTTGAGAAGTAGTTATTTAATTTAATCTGGCTTCGTATGATTAAGCAACACGATCATCGACCCAACGCCGTTGGGGAGAAAATCAGCGACGTGATGAAGCGGCAGCACCGTTCTTATTATACATCCATGGGCAGCACCAGTTGGGCTCTCGGCGGTGTGAACAAAACGGTGGCTGAAAAGAAAAACCGGTTCCGAACCAGAAAAGCTCTAGCACGGAGCTCGAACGGGAACCGCGTTGGTGTGAAAGGGGCATCAGTAACTGCTGCTGACAATGGAAATCTTTAAAAATGGGTCATGAATTTGTAGTTTGTTCTTTTTGGCAAAAGTTTTCCCTAAAAAAGTAATATTTAAATCGAACATCTGTTAAACTAATAAAGTATGCGCAGTCATTTTTCTTCTCTCATCCATTTATTCAGGGTCATGAACCAGCATGGCTGTGCTGCGTAATCAACATGAGACATATAGCGCTCCGCGCTTATCATGCTTATGACGTCACAATGGGACGTACCATTAAACAGAGTAAGGGTGCTATTACAAAGTAATACTTAACACTCCCACTCAACCTTAACTCTATTGGTTACATGAAAAAAACAAACAAAAAAAACAACATAATAAGGCTTCTCTTTTGCCTTAACAATGTGAATACACTTGTGCACTTTTAAGTGCCAAACATGTCTTGAGCAAACCTCTTCAGTTGTAGCTTTGTAGCTGGCTTGGTCATGACATCAGCAATCATTAACTCAGTAGGGCAGTACTCCAAAGTTAACTTTCCGTTATTTACAGTTTCCCTAATGAAATGGTACTTAATATCAATGTGTTTGCTCCTTTGCCTGTTTACTGGGTTTTTGGCAAGGGCAATAGTACCTTGGTTGTCCTCGTACACCTTTGTTTGTGCATACTGGTATGTGTCTATACTTTTGAGTAGCTGATCTAAATAGATACATTCTTGTATAGCTGATGCTAAAGATATGTATTCTGCCTCACAGGTGGATAATGCCACTGTTGGTTGTTTCTTTGTTTTCCATGAGATCAGAGAGCTTCCTTTACTTAGACTGACACAATATCCTGATGTGTTATGCCTGTCTGTTGCATCTGATGCCCAGTCAGCATCACAGTACACTTTTAGATCTATTGCATCTCTGTCATTTCTCTTAAAGCATAACTCCTGTTCTGTTGTGCCTTTTAGATATCTGAACACATGTTTTACTGTATTCCGATGTTCCTCTGTTGGTTCAGCCAAGTGCTGAGATAGTTTACTGACCAAAACCTATATCTGGTCTAGTACATGTGGACAAGTAAATTAAACTTCCCACTGCCTCTCTGTATTTAGTTGGGTCTGTCAATTTTTCAGAATAATCCGTTCAAGTTTTGGCTCACATGGGGTCCCCCTGGCCTTGCAATCCTGCATTTCGAACCTCTCTAGGATTTTGCCTATATATTTCTTTTGAGACATTTTAACTAGTTGTCTAGTTGAGTGTTTACCATAAAGTTCTATTTTGGTTTCATCTGACCATATGACATTCTCCCAATCCTCTTCTGTATCATCTAAATGCTCTCTAGCAAACTTCAGACGGGCCTGGACATGTACTAGCTTAAGCAGGGGGACATGTCTGGCACTGCAGGATTTGAGTCCCTGGCAGCGTAGTGTGTTGCTGATGGTAGCCTTTGTTACTTTGGTCCCAGCTCTCTGCAGGTCATTGACTAGGTCCCCCCGTGTGGTTCTGGGATTTTTGCTCACCGTTCTTGTGATAATTTTGACCCCACGGGGTGAGATCTTGCGTGGAGCCCCAGATCAAGGAAGATTTTCAGTGGTCTTATATGTCTTCCATTTTCTAATAATTGCTCCCACAGTTGATTTCTTCACACAAAGCTGCTTACCTATTGCAGATTCAGTCTTCCCAGCCTGGTGCAGGTCTTGGTGTCCTTTGACAGCTCTTTGGTCTTGGCCATAGTGGAGTTTGGAGTGTGACTGTTTGAGGTTGTGGACAGGTGTCTTTTATACTGATAACGAGTTAAAACAGGTGCCATTAATACAGTTAACAAGTGGAGGACAGAGGAGGCTCTTAAAGAAGAAGTTACAGGTCTGTGAGAGCCAGAAATCTTGTTTGTTTGTCGGTGACCAAATACTTATTTTACCGAGGAATTTACCAATTCATTCATTAAAAATCCTACAATGTGATTTCCTGGATTCTTTCCCCTCATTCTGTCTCTCATAGTTGAAGTGTACCTAGGATGAAAATTACAGGCCTCTCATCTTTTTAAGGAGGAGAACTTGCACAATTGGTGGCTGACTAAATACTTTTTTGCCCCACTGTATCTGTTTGTTTAAGGTGTCCAGGTGATGCAGACAGGCTGGACCAGAGTGAGAGACAGAACTGGACTCCTCACAGCAGTGAACTTCAGCACAGGTACAAAGACTCTATTTTTTATATTGTACAAAGAATCAAGAAAGATATTGGTTTAAATAAATGAAGTATTGACTTTAATACACTGATATACATTCCATTAAACAATAATAAATACTTGATCACCTACACATCAGTTAAGTTGAGGGGTTTTTCCATGCAAAAAGTTACATTTAGATGTTAACAATTTGCCTCACTTTATGAGCTTCACAACACTTGTGCCTTGTACCGTAGAGTTTGCAACGTCACAAATAAATGGGGCCAATCTTCAGTCAGATGTGAATGTGTAATCTAACATTTTCAGTAAGAATAATGGACAAAAGGAGTGCAAATACAAATATAATTTATTGAAATGTGAACCAAAAGTTAATCAAACATGTTTTAAATAAAAAGCACATATGGACAGAAGGTGTAAACCTATTAAATGTATAAGTAAACACATTTAGTCAAATAACGTGACAGACTAGGCCTGTGCAGTTGCTATCAGCTATGCCCAGCATGGGCTCCTCCATCAGGCATGGTCCTCCTCGCTGAGGAAAGACCCTCAGTCCTCTCCAAACCAACAGACAGGACATCCATCACACGGAGGTTTCTCCCTGAAGTCTCAGCAGCTCTCTGGACACCACACTGTCTCAATCCGTCCACACTGAATATGAGAGGGGGGAAATGAAAATAATAAATGCTTTAGACAATAAGAAATATAAAGTTGACTGTTGAGTTGCTCAGTTTTTTTAGATTGTCAATACTATTACTGTATAACTAATATATCAGGTTAAGAGGCACATTCAAATAAAGATTGGTCTTTAAATACATTTTGTCTTTTGAATTGTTTGTCTAAAGTCAAGGATCTAGAACTGGTACTTAGTTTGAATGATACAGTCTGGTTATTATGCTGTTTGGAGGAGGCCTCACAGATAAGAGCACTAGCTACCACACATGTACCTTAGCTTGACTTAAATGTATTAAACGTATAGTTAAGTGATATCAAAATAGAAATAACTAATGTCATGCAAACATATTAATATTTGCTTAATTCCAGTGTTGAATTTAGCACAATTGCATACACACATTAAGGGATTTTAAGATTCTGAAGTATTATGCTAAAAACTCAATAACTTTATAGTTTTGCTGAATAGTTTCATGTCCGCTTACCTTAGAAACGTAAAATGCGACGGCAGTGTGCAGATGGGTTAGCTTAGCTTGGTAGCTTCAGCTAGCTCTGGAACTTCCAGCTCGGTGGCAGCAGGTCCCGCCTCGGCTCCGCCTCTTTGCCCATTTGGAGCAGGCTGGAGCAGGCGGGAATTGAACTCTGACGGCCCGTCTACACTACAGCGTCGACAGCGTCGAAAGCTCCAATCTGCTCCAATCTGCCCATTTACTTTCAATGGGGTGACGTCACGTAGCCGCGCTTTTTCGCCGAACTGAATTGTGGGTAGCAGAGCGGTCCTCAGGCGACAGAACAATGTTCAACTTCTGTCGCCTGAGACGCCGGAGTAGCCAGCGCCAGCCAATCAAATCCCGTTTCCCAAAATCTGACAGCTGAAGCCGTAGCCAATCAAACCGCGTCTAAGCTGGGAGAGATATCCCGCCGTTCATTTCTATATTTCAAAAAAAGTCGGAGGAGAAACTAACTATCGCCGTAGCAAATCACCCGGTTTTGTATGACCAGACCCTCTTCACCTACCGGGATACAAACCGGAGGAACCAGGCATGGAAGGAGGTGGCAGAGACAGTGGGGGAAACTGGTAGGTTTTCGTCTGTTTGGGGAGTTTATATATATATATTGCTCCCATACAATCCCCGGGGTTTTTTGCTTTGTATGTCGGGGGCGGGAGATTCATGTGATTGGTTGTTGGCCGTGTTGCTTGAATAAAATCCCCAAGCTCCAGACTATTATCCAGCTCCAAGCTATTTTTGGAGCTGTAGTGTGGACGCTCCGTGACTGTCGAGCCGTTAGTGGCCGACTCCGCCTACTAACTCTGGCAACTCTGCAGAATCCTATGGCCAGTGGCGAGCCGTCAGGGCCCTCTAGGCCCTCTGTGAGGGCCTAAGATATTCTAAAAAATAATATTTGAAAACATTAAAAACCGTTTTTTTTTTAATAATTTTTTGTTTTTGTTTTTTGTTGCAAAGACTAGAGCACTTAGTTGGCATACAGGGAACTGCTTTAGGCTGGTTTAGGTCCTATCTATCTGAACGCTCTCAGTTTGTACGTGTTAACGATGAATCTTCCAAGCAAACCAAAGTTAGCCATGGAGTGCCACAGGGCTCAGTGCTCGGACCTATTTTGTTCACATTATATATGCTTCCGTTAGGCAATATTATAAGGAATCATTCTGTAAACTTTCATTGTTATGCGGATGATACTCAACTATATTTATCAATCAAGCCTGATGAAATTAATCATCTAAATAAAATTCAAGACTGCCTTAAGGACTTAAAAACGTGGATGACCTTAAACTTTTTGATGTTAAACACGACCAAAACTGAAGTTATTGTACTTGGCCCGAAGAATCTACGAAACAAATTATCTAAAGACATACTAACTATGGATGGCATTAATTTGGCCTCCAGTGAGACTGTAAGGAATCTTGGTGTTATATTTGATCAGGATTTATCCTTTAACGCCCACATAAAATCAATTTCAAGGACCGCCTACTTCCATCTACGTAACATTGCAAAAATCAGGCATATCTTGCCTCAAAACGATGCAGAGAAACTAGTCCATGCATTTGTTACTTCTAGGCTGGATTATTGTAACTCTTTATTATCAGGGGGTACCAAGAAGTCAATCAAGTCGCTTCAGCTGATTCAAAATGCTGCGGCTCGTGTACTAACCAGAGTTAGGAAAAGGGACCCACATTACCTCCTGTTCTGGCTGCCTTACACTGGCTCCCTATAGAACACAGGATAGAATTTAAAATTCTTCTTCTCGCCTACAAAGCCCTTAATGGGCAGGCGCCATCTTACCTTAAAGAACTCATTATACCCTACTGTCCTACTAGGGCATTGCGTTTCAAGAATGCAGGGTTGTTGGTTGTTCCTAGAATCTCTAAAAAGTACAATGGGAGCCAGAGCCTTTTCTTATCAAGCTCCACATTTGTGGAATCAGCTTCCAGTTTGTGTTCGGGCGGCAGACACCCTATCCGTTTTTAAGAGTGCGCTTAAGACCTTCCTTTTTGATAAAGCTTATAGTTAGGGCTGATTAGATTCAGCCCCTAGTTTTGCTGATATAGGCTTAGTTGTCGGGGGACATCTTACTTCTTCCTTCTCTCTGTCTATACCCGTGTACACTCATGTTCCGATTAACCCAGCTTCCCCAAATGTCTTCTTTTTGGTGTCTATATACGCTGGGATCCGGAGTCATGGATGATCCTGCGGTCCTGTGTCCTGGATCGCGAGCGCTGGATCTTGAGTCGTGGCTGTGGTCCTGGATCATAGGTCCTGGATGGATATCCTCGTGGATTCATCTTCCTATTATACACACATGCATTTCCAAACATTTGGACTACCTATGTTGCAAATGTATTATCTTTTCAATTTACACACGGCATCTATTGCACGTCTGTCCGTCCTGGGAGAGGGATCCCTCCTCTGTTGCTCTCCCTAAGGTTTCTCCCATTTTTCTCTTTAAACTGGGTTTTCTTTGGAAGTTTTTCCTTGTACGAGGTGAGGGTCTAAGGACAGAGGGTGTCGTATTGTCATACTGATATTCTGTACACACTGTGAAGACCACTGAGACAAATGTAACATTTGTGATATTGGGCTATATAAATAAACATTGATTGATTGATGTTACATTTTTCATTAGTTTTACCAAAATAACTTGATTTTATTGTATTTAAAATAATATTTCCAAAGAAATAAATCCTTCGAATCTGCCTGTTCAGTTTCTGTTGGAATGTGAAGGGTTAAATGCCGTCTCTGCGAGTTATGTGAAGACGGGAGAGCTTGTTGGTCCCTCTCTACATTCACAGAGGGCCAGCTATAGTAACTCAATTAGAGAGTAATGTCAAATGACAGTACAATTGACCAATCATATCTTCCCTCTAAATGGGCGGGCTTTATTTTCGCGGACTTTATGACAAGTTCCGCCCGCTGTGAGGTCTATGCAAGTGGTGCAGTGACGCGTCCTAAAACCCGGAAGTAAGCTGCGCTCGGATTCCCTCGACAGAAAGCAACGGGATTTCTCCATAGGATTTTTGGAAAATAGCTCGAAATAAGGTCTGTGGAAAACGAACCTGTTAGATAAATGCACGTTTTGTTCAGCCGGATAATATCCACATGTCTACCCTACTTTTATTATTTTCGAATCATAAATCTAAACGATAGATTTATGATCGATAGATTTATGATTAGCATAAGTTCGTTCATGATGGCTCACTTCAGTGATAGTGATGACATCGTTGCGAGTACCGCAGTCTCTTCTCCTAAATCCTTTTGAATTCTCCTATCCACTATTCCTTAACCCGTGACGTTTCACACAGAGGTCAAGGAATAGGAGATAGGGTTAGAACTTAGGAGCTGATTTTTAAACTATCCGACCGCAACCTATGATTCTGACAAACCTCCCACTGCTTTAATTTAACAAATTCTACAATATAAAAGTGGCAGATTTGCTTTATTAAACAGACCAGACCTAGGCTGCATACCAACACAATTAGGAACATGCTCACATCTTACTATGTTGGTCTGAAGAGCTGAAGAATTCATACACAATGGATAAAAACTGTGTTGTCTCATTCTATATCCTGTGAGAAAATGATATACATTTAGCATTACAAACTCAACATACTATTCCTAGCCTGAGGAAGATATGAATAATCAACATATTTGAATGGAATCTCTAACATTTTCATGTAGAATAAAAACAAAAGAGTGATTATACAAATTACATTTATTGAAATTTGAACCAGAAGATGAAGCTCAACGACTGTTTTAAATAAAAGGACATAAAACAAAAAGGTGGATAATAATACAATCTATTAAATGTAAAGACATTTGGTCAAATGAAATGACACTGAGCCAGTGATGACAACGCGTGGATGAAGATGGTGCAGGTCTTTCTTCATGCCCCCCCTCCGTGCTGTCCCCTCAGAGGAAGTAGGGAAACGGGATAAGAACTCTGGACGTCACGCTGTCTCAATGATCCACACTGTTAATATGATAGGAAAATAATGTTTTAGGAAATGAAAAATATGAAGTTAACAAATAAAACACGGCTCAGGGGCATCATGGACGGTAGGTTTGCCTAAAAAGTTAACTCAGCCTCCATTGATTTCCATATCAAATTAGCGTGTTAATAACATAAGCTATCATGGCTTATACTTGCATATCTAAACAGAATCATGAAAGCCTGTTGGTAGAGTCAGGCACACGAGTCCGTTTGAGTGTGTGCGCCGGTGTCTGAACGCTCACTCACTGCTAGCTATGTAGCTAACTGTTAGGCGACTTAGCTTGCATAGTTATGGAACTAAAGGTAGCAAAAGGTAACTTTCATAGCACAGCTTTACTTCTCACTTAACACAATAAAGAAACAGACCGTATAGTACAGCACAAATAACACAAATGATCAATACTTACATATATTTTCACTTGTAGTATTATAATAATTGAAATGCTGGTTCTTCTGGGAGTGTTCTATCCACGCTCAGCTTGCACTATACAATCGCTGTAGGACTGGGCTGTCACTCAAAAACTGAGTAGCCAATGGGGACGCACCCCTGAAAGTCCCGCCCACCTGTGAGGTTTGTGTCAGAATCTCAAAACAAAAAGTGAAGGAGCGCAAATGAGTGCTGCAGCGAGAGCAAAAGTCTGATCATTGAGAAAGAAGAAACAAGAACTGCAAACAAAAACCTATGTTAAAACAAAGAAAAAAGACTTATAGTTTACATGATTACACAAATGATTTGTTTGCAACTTATAGTTTTATTTTTGAAATTTATTTTATTTTGCTTGACTCAGTTCTTTTTTATTTTAAACTCATAGTTTTGCTTTATTCTGAGAAAGTGTTGCTTTATCTTTATGATACAAAACTAATCCCATAGACTGCAGGATTGTGAGTGTTGGATGAACTCAAATAAACTGCATGATGAACTTTAAATAAACATGTCACCCTGTGCTAAAGTTAGGGTTATATTTCTGAAAAATTAACAGAGGAATAACCCATATCCAACATATATTCTATACTAGGCAAAAGTTCATCCGTCTGATTAATGTTTTCATGCTTTTCATAATATAAAAAACATAGCCATCCATATCCGGTTAGCAGAGGTGGACAAAGTAATTATACTTTGTACTTGAGTAAAAGTAGAAATACACATGCAATACTCTCTTACCAGTAAAAGTCCTTCATACAAAATCTTACTTGAGTAAAAGTACAAAAGTATTGGCATCAAAATATACTTAGAGTACCAAAAGTAATGTCCCATTTTAGAATCATTACATTTCGGTATAATGATTATTGATGCATTAATGTGTTCATCACAGCTGTTAAAAGGTGGGTATACTTTATATACTGCTGCTCGATATCTTAACCTATCATTTTATATCATAGTTAATTTATAATAATATCTATTTGTTAAATAAATGTAGCACAAAATTGGCTTCTAAAATATAGTGGAGTAGAATAAAAAATAAGCATAACATGGAAATACTTAAGGAAACTACAAGTTCACCAAAATCTTAGGTGCAGTACTTTTAGCCGGTATTTGCACATCTGTACACAAGCAAGCTCTTATCCAATTTCCATAACAATACTGCACATATTTTATTTCAGTTTATTTGATTATTCTGAGTACTTGGCAATAGTATACTGCACTTAGTTTCATTTTTGTACATCCAGATCACATGTAAATAATTGTACTATATCTTAACATATAATAGTTTAAATTATTCTGATTTTATTCGTTGGTTGTTATCTTACTTTTTATCTTCTTTAACTTTATGTATGCACCTTGAATACCAAGGCAAATCCCTCTTATGTGTAAACCTCATTGGCAATAAACCAGTTTCTGATTCTGATTGAGTACTTCAATAATAATAATGAATAATTCCTTACATTTATTATAGCGCTTTTTCAATGACTCAAAGCGCTTTTACATATACACACTACACATATATCATACATGCAATGGTCAGATACTGTGGACAATACCCACAGGAGCAAGTTCAGGTGAAGTGTCTTGCCCAAGGACACACCGGCTTTACAGACGCAGCAGCGGCGGGTTTCACCCCTTGATCTGATGATCATTGCACAGCGCACTGCGCCACACCTTCCATCTTCACGCCTCGAGGTCATCGAGGCGCTTTTACAAGTACACATTGGTATTATACATGTACTGTGGACAATACCCACAGGATCAAATCCGGGTGAAGTGTCTTGCCCAAGGACACAAGGGCCTGACACAGTGGCGGCAGGAACGGGTTTCGAACTAGAGTTCCCCAGCACTCCCCCTTGATCTGATGATCGGATGCACAGACCACTGCGCCATCCGTCCCCATTACAATACATTACACCACTACCTGTTGGTTAGTTGTAAACGGAAGCATTAACACGGATACAATTTTAATCAAGGATTATGACTCCTACATTCAGGGCCGTCCCTCCCTACAGGCCGATCATGCAGGCTGCATGGGGCCTCACATTGCGCAGGGGGCCTTGCGCAGGGGGACTTGCGCTGGGGGCCTCGCGCTGGGGGGGCATCGGCTTATGAGCTTGGCTTGTGCCCAGTTCTCCGCGCACCAATTTTGCCAATTGCCATATTAAAATATCATGACAATTCATGACATGAAGAAGGCAGTCAATTTGCACATTTCATGGTGATGCTCAGCCTCTCCCCTTAACTCCTAACAGTCATCATCATGTCAACCGCAACACAGAGAAATACTGATAGAAATGTGTGTGTAGTTGTTGATACATTGCTGACAGAGGGAACTACATTTGAATACAGATTTAAGAAATATCAGGTTTTGAGCATGTCATAAGCATGTTTTGTCTTGACTATATTACAACTATATTATAATAAAATAATATAGTATTTATATTATTGAATTGATTATGATTATTAGTAGAAGTAGTTTATTTGCATTAATTATATTTTAATCTTTTTGAGGCTAGTATTTGGCAAATAGACGTATTCAGCTGTAAACGCATAATGAAGGACATACATGCACATTTACCATTTACCTCACGGCCCATCCACACAGCGGCGTGCGTGGAAAGCTTCACCATTCACTTTGAATGGGGTTACGTCACTTTTCGCCGAACTGCATTGTGGGAAGCGACGCGGAGCTTTGCTGGCGTGGCTCGCAGCAAAAGTTGAGCAATGTTCAACTTTTGAAGCCTCGGCAGAAGTGTCAGCCAATCAAATCATATGCCAGTACAAGCTCTAGCCAATCAAACCGCTGCTTGTGTGTCAGGGGCGGGAGATTCATGTGATTGGTTGTTGGTCGAGTTTCAGACATGCCCCCCGGGAAGCTTCAACGCACGCTGCTGTGTGGATGGGCCGTCACTGTTTAAAAAAGTAACTGTGTTGATAATAGGGGTGTAACGGTTCACAAACATTTCGGTTCGGTACGTACCTCGGTTTTTTGGTCACGGTTCGGTTCAGCAGAATTTTTTTTCACAAAACAAAAACATATATATATATATTTTTTTTTATTATTATTAAACTGTGAATAATGTATTCACTCAAATAAATACAAAATATAATAAAATAAACATTAAGGTGCAGCATTTCGATGAACTGAAATAATCTGTATTTGAACTTTACTGTACAAGTACTCACAAAACATAAACTATTAGTTTTGGGTTTTTAATTATTATTAAACTGTGAATATTCACTCAAATAAATACAAAATATAATCAAATGAACATTAAGGTGCAGCATTTCGATGAACTGAAATAATCTGTATCTGAACTGTACTGTACTAGTACCTAAGCAGCCAGCTTGACATTAGGACTTGCTTGTCATTGTATTTTCATGTTGTTTAAAGAAAGATGAACTTGTCTACATGGCTGCTGAAAGGGCAGATCTGCTGGCACTAGCAATGTCTCCTGCTGTGGAGAAAACCCTCTCGCTAGGGACAGAGGTAGCAGATACAGCCAGGTAGTGCTTTGCTAACATGGCAACATAAGGATATTTGGCGTTTATAATAGCTTTGGCTCGGTCTGAAGTTTTTGCGAGTGGTGGAGGCTAAATGCTAGCGGGAGTTGGGTTTGCACTTCAGTCTTTTTTCTTTTGGTACCGGTTATATTCACGTTCGGGTGATGCCTTTTCAAGAGTGTGCATTGCCAGCCGCGTAACCAATTTTAGTTGAACAATGCCGACAAACAGCTTTGGCTTGGTCCACCTGTCTTTGTCCGTCATCCTTGTACGTAACTGCGAAACCAAAATGTTCCCAAACCGGAGACTTCAATGATGCTGGAGGACTTTCGAGCTCAACTTTATCTGCGTTCGCCATTAATTTTCGACAGTTCCTCAAATTACCGACTAAATTTGAACGCATCCCTCTGACCAGCTCTCATAGCATGCCCTCTCATCCAATGAAATGACTTGCTCGCTCTATGACGCGATGAGCCCAATGGGAGCAAATTACTCTGAATGCTGCGACGCAGCACCTCAGATTACTTCCAAGAAGTTGTTCACGTTCTCAATTGTTTACGTTTAACGTTATATTCGTTCGGTACACGCGTGTACCGAACCGAAGGGCCCGTACCGAATAATTTCGGTACGGGTACGTGTACCGTTACACCCCTAGTTGATAATAATAATAAACAGGAATTATATTTGCAAAGTACTTTGTTTCCCAAATATTTATTTTCACTCCTGTCGGTGGGGGGGGAGGCCTCATCTCACAATGTCGCTTGGGGCCCCAAGTTGGCCAGGGACGGCCCTGCCTACATTGAAAGCATTTTATAACGAGCCCTTGACAAAAATATGACAACATAAGCAGTTCCGGCCCGTCCACACAGCGGTGTGCGTTGAAGCTAGCTGGCGGGTGTGTCTGAAACTCGACCAACAACCAATCACATGAATCTCCCGCCCCTGACACACAAGCAGCGATTTGATTGGCTAGAGCTTGTACTGGCATATGATTCGATTGGCTGACGCCCAGTGGCGGCTGGTGGAAAATATTTTTGGTGGGGCTGTTGATATAGTGAGTAAACATTTTTTTTTTGGGAGAAATTACCCCTTAAATTAGGACTTCTCGTGATGTAATGGCGCGTTTCCAGTGCAGCGCGGAGCTCGCTTTAATGCTGCGTTCAGACCGGACGCGATGCGAATATTCGCTTCGCTCTAAACGCTCCTATTGCATCGCTCTAGTCGCTCGAGTTTCACCGCGGCTGCCAGCTGTGTTTACTCGCATCATTCAAACAAGACGAGCTCGGGAGCTACAACTACAACAAAATGAACATATTTTACCGTGATTAAATTGTAATACACGTTTCTAAATGATGCCGACGTAACAACATACTGATTAGTAAAAACCATGAATTAATGCTTTGACAAGTCTGCAGACAGACGGCAGGCGAAAAACCTTTTAGAATGCTTGTTTTCTGAATGGAGATTGGGTCGACCAGGCTACGCTAACGTTGTATATGCTCACTCCACACTCATAACAACGGCCTACAGACATAAATAAACCAGCAACTGTATTCGCCATGACACAGACAGTGCCGAGCCGTGCGGGGCCCGTTTTTGGTTGCGTTTCCACTTGGCCTAGTACCGGCTAGCGGGTCCTAATTCACAGTTTTTCTGGCCCCATAAAATCGTGGTTCTAGGGCCAGGAACAACCAGGCTGAGTTGGGCTGAGTATGCTAAACTAGAGAGAGAGAGAATCGCTGGCAAGGGGGCTACAACTACAACAAGATGAACATATTTTACTGTGATTTAATTGTAATACACGTTTCAAAATGATGCCGAATTAACAACATACTGATACCGGTTAGTAAAAACCATGAATTAATGCTTTGACAAGTCTGCAGACAGAAGGCAGGCGAAAAACCCTTTTAAAATACGTGTTTTCTAAATGGAGCTTGGCTAAGCTAACGTTATATATGCTCCGACCGTCCACACTCACAACAACGGCCTATACAGACATAAATAAAGCAGCGACTGTATTCTCCATGACACAGACAGTCTGTGGTTTGTACTTGTTTAACTTTTGTCTAGTTTCTGAACAGATCGTATCTGTCCCCGGCTGTTTGAAGAGCAAGCATGGGAAACAAAAGACAGCATTTACCTGTTTGCATCCAGCTAGCCATGCCTTTCTGGTGTACCAGCTACGTGAGAAGCCTTGTTGATACGTTTTGTCTTTTTCACGAGCTTGCTGCGATATATACAAATCGGGTAGGTCCAGTCCAAGGTCTTTAAGCAACAGTTTATCTCCCAAACTTCTCCTTTCGAAAGGATTGGAGATTAGCTCTTGAACGGAATTGGGCGGGGACCGAGGTCCGGCGAATCCACCTGCACACGAAGCCATTCTCATCCAACTACTGCGTCACCTTGGTCACTCACGAGTCTAAAAAACAACTCACGTCAACGCACGTAAGCAACGTGGGCACCAACGTGAGCGCCCTCGTGACCAAAATATTTGAACAATGTTCAACTTCTGACGCCGGAGACGCCAGCGAATCAAATCCCGTTTCTGAAAATCTGACAGCTCAAGCCGTAGCCAAACAAACCGCGTCTAAACTGGGAGAGATATCCCGCCGTTCATTTCTATATTTCAAAAAAAGTTGGAGGAGAAACTAATTATCGCTGTAGCAAATCACCCGGTTTTGTATGACCAGACCCTCTTCACCTACCGGGATACAAACCGGAGGAACCAGGCATGGAGGGAGGTGGCAGAGACAGTGGGTGAAACTGGTAGGTTTTCGCCTGTTTGGGGAGTTTATATATATATTGCTCCCATAAAATCCCCAGGGTTTTTTGCTTTGTATGTCGGGGGCGGGAGATTCATGTGATTGGTTGTTGGTCGTGTTGCTTGAATAAAATCCCCAAGCTCCAAGCTTTTTTTGAAGCTGTAGTGTGGACGCTCCGTTACACTGATATTTTCTGTAGTGACAGTGTATCAATCATGACCAACATCTTAATCCAACAATTACCTTTATTAGCTTCTGCAGCTTGTTGTCGCAGAGCTGACGTCCAACCAAAATTCCTGGAAAAAAACAAACATATTAAGTAAAAGAAGTTACACTTAGTGTATGTTATCTTGACTTTTAACTTTTCACATCCCCTGATCAGTTTTCATGCACATTTTACACAGTGCACTCAATCTAAATACGGATATTGTACATATTTGTTGTCCCTAGTCATTTTATACATTTTTTATAATTGTATTCTGTTTTTGACTTTTGCAGCAATTAACCTGTATTCTATTTCCTCTTGATATATTTACTGTATGCAAACATTTGGTTCAAGGACATAGAGGGAAAATCCACTAATCGGCAGATCACCGGTTCGATCCCCGCATCCCCCAGTGACACTTAACACCAAATTGCTCCCCATAGGACCATAAGTGTATACATATGTGTTTGAATGGAATTTTTTTGGCATGTTGCGCTTTGATGTGGCTAAAGCAAGCGTTATACAAATACAAGTTCAGTTCATTAAGACGTGACCTCTTAAGACGTGACCTCCTGTCAAATTATGCTTGCTGCAGCTAGCATACAAGACAATACATACATGTACAATGACCGCAATTAATATAGACTAAAGTCGACTGATCTATATTCTGCTTTAAAACAAACATGTCTTACCTGTGACTCCATAGCTGTTCGAAATTATTAAGCAAAACCCGACTGTTTCTTTGGATATAATGCCCTACGTGCCTACCGGGCGCCGCCATGTTGTTACTAACTGAAGGCTTCTGGGAGGGAGAAACCATGTGGGCTGTGAAAAGGGGAGAGCACAATAATAACACATTGTATTTTAAATAAATACTACTCTTAATTCATACGTGTCCTCGAGAAAGCTACAATTTGAACATAGAGTAATATATTCCAATAGCACCATATATCCTAGATTTATGAAAAGTCTATTTATCTGTTCTTGTCTCCCCCCTCAAATGTTACGTTAGGTCCCATGATCCCTCCACGTGCAGACCAGGAGCAACTGAGTGTGTGGCATGTGGTTCAACTGTACGCCATGAATTTATATCAATAAAACTTTAGCTTAATTCTCCGAAAATGTTGTTTAGTAAAGAAGCGCCATGGCGGCGTCTGGAAGGCCTGTCGTTTGGTATGTACTCAGCTGAAGAGATAAGGTGAGAAAAGACATGTTGCTAGCTTTAGGACTTAATGCTAAACATGAGTTGAAAACAACATGCCTGCTCATCGCAGCATGCTATAACATCATGTTGTAGTCGTTTCCTCGCATATTGCACACATATTTAAGCTCATATTTAAGAGTTGCTATGTCAATGTTCATAATAGATATTTTGTATTTGTTTTTTTTACGTCAATTAATTTTTTTCTGTTGAATTGGTTAGTCTTCTGTTTTTCATATACATATCTTGCTGTGTTTTATTAATAAGTGACATACCTGGCATGTCCTCCTATCTGAAACATGCACATTTATTATTTATCTGTTTATATCAAATGTTATTTTATTATTTTTCGTTAAACTCTTCATTACTTTTCTTTATAGTACAACAAAACATGTATAATTTATATATTTTAATTTCCTTCATGTTATTCTCGCTCTTTAACTAACTTACTTTGGGTAATATGCATTAACTCTTTAAGGACATATTAAGTCCGACATTAACCGACTTAATTCAGATTACACCTGAATAATATAGTTATTCCCTGCAGTGATAAAATAACCCAGAAATGTATATGAATTCAAAATAATTGTGGAGTCTGTTATTATAATGATGCATCTTTCCCATCTCCTGTCCAGGAAGCTGAGTGTGAAGACGATCACTAACTTCAGGTTCCTGGATGCCGTTGGGAATGTGGCCCCAAACAGCCTGTATGATCTGGCCCTGGGACCAGCAGACAACAAAGAGGTACGCCTCCACTGAAATAATATAACTTGCACACGTGTGTATGATACAGTAATGATGACACATCTGTTAAATGCTGTACATGTATCTGTTACATATAGTGTGCGCTGTAACTTAAAAAAAAAAAAAAAATCATGTTTCATTCCGTGTTTTTTACCAGGTGTGTTCAACCTGCTGTCAGGACTTCAACAACTGTCCCGGTCACATGGGGCATGTGGAGCTACCTCTACCTGTTTACAACCCGCTGTTCTTTGATGTAAGCCGATCCACGAATGCACCACAAAACTGTACTGCTAACATGTTAACTTTATTACTGTGTGTGATTCTGTCAATGTTAGATGAGCCTTAGGGGTTAAAATCTGATACTTTAATATTAACTTTCTGTCAACGCAAGTTGCTCGAATTTATTATGATTTTCAAATACAGAACAGGCTTTCTGCTCATTTGACTGATCTTCAGATTATTCAATTGTATTGTTAAGAGCCAACGTTTTTAGTGGATTAATTTATTAGTTCACATAGTTTATTATGTTTTCATAACCCATGAATTGATCATTGTTGCACTGTTGGTTGAACAACACAATTTAAGATCATACCTTTCAGATATGCAATATGTTTGTGTTTATGATCTCCTAAATTATGATTAGTTTCAAGCTAAATCACTTTCTGAATTGACAATCCCTGCTTTTATGACCTCCTCCATCAGAAACTGTACCTGCTGATCCGTGGCTCGTGTCTCTCATGTAACATGCTGCTGTGCCCTCGCGCCGCCATTCACCTGCTGCTCAGCCAGCTGCGGCTGCTGGACCACGGGAACATGCAGGAGGTGTACCAGGTGGAGCAGGTCCTCAGCCAGGTGGGTCTGAAGCACCTGGGGAATCTAGTGATGGAGATTGGTATACATGGGGTGGGCAATATGACCAAACATCGTATCACGGTACAAGTACATTCATATCAAATCGCGATATATAGATTTACATTTAAGAAATAGTTTAAAATAATCATTGCCTACTTTATTACTAGGGCTGTCAAACGATTACAATTTTTAATCAGATTAATCACAGTTTAAAAATTAATTAATCATGATTAATCACCTTTCGAACTATGTCCAAAATATGCCATTTATTTATGTATATTGTTGTGGGAATGGAAAGATAAATGAAAGCAGGCGGATATATCCATTTAACATACAGTATGTATGTTTATTATAACATTTTTCTGCATGTCAAAATGAAAGACAACCCACACACCTATCAATCATCAAACTGTGGGGTCTTAATTCATTACGTGTTGATTTCTATCAACGGGGGAGTACTTCAGGAAACTCGACAGAGGGGGGGGGAGCTAGTGGAGTACTTTGTGACCACGGAGTGTGAACGTTGTGATCAGCTGTTTTAGCGCAGTTCTCCAGTGATGGGGGGGAGTCTCCCTCCGCAGCCGGTTGGCGTAGTTTTGGCACAGTTCCGTTGTACAGACCGACGTTAACAGCAGCCCTGTCTGTGCACACGGAGACCGACTCTGTCGTCCGGTGATCTAACCGCCTTCTGGAAAAGCTTCACAAGTACGTCGGTACGCAAATGCGCTTTGTGACACAAGTGACGGTACGCATTTCAGATTACGCACATAACCTGCGTACCAGTTATGTGCACCCCTATACCAGAGCCATATTATTACTATTATATGGCTCTGCCCTGTACTACAGTAAGAGTATTCTCCGTCGGGACTTCCTGCAACAACACCACGCCGTTATCAAAGATGTTCTATTGAGAAGACGATCACTACGTGACAAAAGTTTTCAAAACCGTGGCTACTGAAATCAATCTTACTAACGGCTGTCTGTGCAATTTACTCCGCGCGAGTTGGCAGACTTTATTTTGCTTACTTTAACATCATTTTTCATGGTGGGGCTAAGCCATTTCTTTGTATGGGTGTAGCCTACCCCAGCCATACCCTGGCGCTGCCACTGGTGGCACGTATGGGGCGGGCCATTCTGCACATGCGTTAAATGCGTTAAATATTTTAAAGCAATTCATTCAAAAAATTAATTACCGCCGTTAACGCGATAATTTTGACAGCACTATTTATTACTAATGGTTTTTATTTTGATTTTATTAACTTCACATGAGACAATGCTTGAGTTAACAAGAAAAGACACAAACCAGTAAAAGTTAAGAGAATCCAAATGGATTCTTTAAGGTTTCTGAGAAAAAATTATTCCAAGTGTTAAAGGTTTCTAGGTTAACAGGTGCAAATATATATACTAGCCTAACTTCGGTTTGTGCAATATTAAGGCATATCAAATAACACAAATTAGTATTTTACAGTAAATAGGTAAATGTAGAATTTGCTCCTTTTTTATATTTTAAATTGATAAAACAAATTATTTGCAAATGTCACCTTAATTGTGATTATATTATTTTTTGCAGATGTGTGAATGAACTGTTTTCAATGTAATCTTTATTTTCAAATTGTCTGTCAGCACCTGGAGGAGAACCCCAAAGCCACAGGAGATGAGATCCAGCTGGTGCTGAAGCAGTTTACAGACAGCATAGTCGGAGTAAACACTGAAGGCTCAGCGAACACCAAACCGGTGAGTACACACACACACACACAGACTGCACTCCATTACAAACATCACAAATCACTCAAAGTGTGTTTGAATCATAGAATCTATAGTGTCATGTGTGTGTGTTTTCAGATCAAACACCTTGTTGAAAAGAAGTACAGTTTGATCAATGACTTCTGGAGGATCCATATGAAATCTAGGAAGTGCCCTTACTGCAGGTAACATGATAAAAGTGGTTTGGCCTTTACTTGATTGTGATTAAATGTTGGTCTGAAATACTTTCTGTTGAAAATCTGAAACAGTCTTGTCTTTAGTTGTGTGGAACCAGTCACACTTTTGTGTTTCTACTGCACCGTAAGGCACAACTCTACTCAAATTGACTTTTTTGTTTATTTCTCAAATTAAATGGTCAATGTGTCATAGAACAATACAATGAGGTGATGACATGTTGGACAGACTTGTAAACTGCAACTTGACTGTTTTCAAGCTGGTTATCTTAGTTATTTGCTTGACCCGGTTTTTAAGGGGCCTATTATGCTCATCCGGGTCATATTTCTATTTTGTTCCTCTACTGCAGGGGTCGGCAACCCCTGGCACGCGTGCCAGCATTGGCACGCAACACCGTAACCAGTGGCACACTAGGAATAAGTGGAATAAGTGTGCAAAATATTTAAATTATATTTTCGGATCCTGAACGAGACCGCCGCCAGAGTGCGTCTCCCCGTTACCTGCAGAAGGAAGCCATGCACGCATCGCAGCCCCGCTCTGTTTATCTCCAGGTGACTTTCTGCCGCTTTCCTCCGTGGTGCAGTGCTGATCGTTTCACCACGGAGGAAAGCACATCACTAATTGCAGTACCCATAAGGAGCTGTACAAATGCCGCAGTTTTTGCGTGGCTGTGTATTTAGTTGAAAGCCCTGTGGCGATCTGCTCATCTCTCATCGAAATAATATGCTACAAAGGGGCGGACTGGCCATCTGTGTGTTGAACTCTCCTGTCGGCTCCCAGACCGTAGTCGAGGAGGGCAGAAGCAACAAGCTTCAGGTTCAATAACCCACTTTAGCTTAAATAACTGGAGAGAGGCGAGCTCTTCTTGGGAGGCCGTTGCATTTATTTAGCTGTTCTTCTGTTTCACACAATACATCACAGACCTCTGTTTTTCTGCTGCCTCGTTTCACTTCCAGAAACATTCACACGTTCTCTCCATAGGTTCCCTCACTGTCGCTCTACCATCCACAAACACACATGCACAAGCCACACATCTCTATTTCTCTCTCTCTCGCTCTCTCTCTTAAAGGGACAGCGATCTCATCTCACTCTGCATGACCCTAATATCATAACATGTGTGCTCTGGAGAATCACAGAACGGACGATCGTCCTTATTATTATGCCGTTCAAACCAATTATTTAAATGTGTTTGTTAAATTCGGCATCATGTCAGTTGCGCTGACAGGTCCACACACTGCTTCCCCGCAGCGAGGCTCCCTGCCTTCCTGCTGATAGTTGATGAGCGTCAAGCTCCTCAACCCCCCCCCCCCTCCCCATTGATAATTCTCGATCGTTGGCACGCTGATAACAATTTTTTTTTTAAAATGGCACTTCATATCAAAAAGGTTGCCGACCCCAGCATGTTTCCATGCTTTAATGTTCAAAAAGCTCTTTATTTTTCTCATACTGCCTGTGCTGCAGCACCTCTTTTCACCCTCTGTCTGAAACCAGAGCCCAGTCTGCTCTGATTGGCTAGCTGTCTGGCTCTGTTGTGATAGGGATATAAGCCTTTGCAGGCCATTTACATGCACACAAACCTATATAACACACTTACAGGAAAGGGAAAGCCCAAAAAGCATAAAATGGCCCCTTTTATTAAAGGAGACATGTCATGGCCATTTCCACTGATCATAATTCCATTGTTGAGGTATACTAAAATAGATTTATACTGTGCAATTTTCCAAACTCACATTGGTTTCTCATACAGCATCTCTGTAAAGTATGTGTATTCACTCTCTGTCCTAAACGGCTTGTTCAAGCTCCTGCCCCCCCCCTCCCTGTGAGCCTGCCACCTGAAGCTGACAGGCTCGTTGCTGCTCGCACACACAGACACACACAGTGCTGCGGGCTGCTGCAGGAGCAGACAGGCTTGGCGATACAGCGAGAACAAGCGAAACTCATCCTGAGCACACACAAACACTCACAGCCGAAGTAAAAACAATAAGTGTGGCTTTATATTGAGTAAGAAAAAGGTTTATCCATCTAAACAGTCGTGGTAGATACCTTGTTTGTTTTAAACATCATAAATACACAAACAACAATGAATACTTACAGGTTGTGTACCCGAATCTCCCGCTGGTCCAAACAAAGTGTGTGTGTGTGTGTGTGTGTGTGTGTGTGTGTGTGTGTGTTGCATGTAGCAGCCGCTTTTGTGTGCAAACTGCCCCCTCGCACACAGATGGCGAGAGAGAGATCTCTCGTCAGGATTGGAAAGATCGAAAATACTAAAAATAATCATAGATGCATTTTTGCAGTCTTTTTGCATATTAGATAACGGAGTTGACGACACCAAAACTGCAATATAATGTTTGTGTAGCATAATAAATATGACACATCGTTCTTCAGTGCCCTACCCTGTACATATCCGGCATGAATCGCTGAAAGGTTTTGGGAAGCTTTGTTTCGTGAAAGGCTGGCAGAGGGTGCGGCCATAACTCTGGGCGTGGCTACTGGGTATTCACACGTCAGAGTACCCAGGAAGTAAATGAGAAATCTCCAACAAGGTGTTTTGGGGAGGTCTTTCTTTTCTGTGTTAGAGTTTTACTCCCTACAGGGTGTACTTTGAGGGGTTTTGACTCTGCAGACCGTTTACATGGTTTACATTCATAAAAACCTTCATAACACACAAGGGGACGGGTAATAACCGGAAAAGCATGACATGTCTCCTTTAAATAACCCTGAGAATGCAGTCTCACACAGGATATCATCCAGCAGGGGGCTGTGTTTGCTAACAGGTCTACTCACAGATTAAACACCTGTACTAACTCATTGCACTCTGTCTATCAATACTATTGAGTCCTCATTGCTTTTTGCACACTTCTCAGCCATATCCAGAGATGAAACGGTGTGTAGCCAAGGCCCATGCTGAAATAACAATTTATTATCGTATTTGTCTTTCGACCATTTGTTTTCTATTTGTTGTCAGTTTTCAGCAATTGGTAACCTGTTCCTCTTTATTAAGTGAAGCTAATCCATCCCAGTTCAGTGTTCTTCAAGTGGATGATTACTAACCTCTTTACTGTTTACTGTTGTTGTTTGGGTTTAAATACGAGTTGTACAATGAATCCGCAAAGCAAGGACTCTCACTGGCCACTATGAGGGCATTGTGTTACTACAATCAACATATAAGCAAACAGGAAAATGGCTTTTGATTGTCTACGATTATTATATAATAATAATATAACATTTTATGCTGTAATCATGTTCTTTTGTGTGTTTATGTGTGTAGTACTGGCAAGTTTACAGTGCGCCGTGAACACAACAGTAAGCTGATTGTCACAATGCCATCGGGAGCACAGACCATTGGCAACACTGATGGTAGGTTATATTTGATTAAATTGCTGTTGTTTATTGTGCTGATGGTAATGCAAGCAAGACTGAAAATAAACATATTGATAACTTCTAAAGAATTTGTGGGAACGATATATTGTATGGGACAATGTGCAGCGAGGAGCTCATTCTTGAAAAAATAACCTAGTGTATGTATATATTCACACTGAATATATCTCAGCTGGTTTTGTTTCTGTCCCTGCAGAGGATCTGGCGGGAAAGAGAGTGTACCTGACGGCAAGTACTGCCAGAGAAC
The DNA here is from genome assembly GCF_902827115.2 of Pseudochaenichthys georgianus. NCBI lineage: Eukaryota > Metazoa > Chordata > Actinopteri > Perciformes > Channichthyidae > Pseudochaenichthys > Pseudochaenichthys georgianus. The sequence continues at coordinate 35,305,792 of NC_047512.1, forward strand.
ACAGCAACAAACTGTGGGCGAAAGAAGGTAGGCCTAGAAAACAATGTCCTTTGACTGTTCAAAGGGCTAGATAACATTATTCTAACATTGTGCTCTCATCAGAGGGTACATAAGACTTATAATCCCCCTTTTCATAACCAATTTTTGTCTTGAATCTATCAAATCTGAGTTTTTACCTTTTTTTTGTAGTTATTAAAGGGGAAAGGAACCACCAATTACAGCTATAATATTCCGGTAGTTTATTCATTTTACAATGGATATTGATCGTAATATTTATTATATATGATATTACTCGCCAAAAGAAAATTAATTATCCGCTGGCCGGGTGGGGAATTCCGGGACCAGGCCGCCGCCATTAGGGGAGTCCCAAATGGTGACGTCACTGGGTGGGTCTTCGCTCCGGGTATCCATACCGGAAGTCAACACAACGTAGCAGATATGGCAGCGATGGAGGAATTTTGCAATGAGATCGACGTTTTGAACGATGAATTTGACTATTCGTCGGGAGATGACATTGATGTGGAAGCATCTACAGTTACCAGGCATCCCATGGCCTATGCTTATGAACCGATTCGGTCGAATAGAGTGGCATACGATCCGGAATTAAAAAAAACAAAACACACAATGCTAACAGTGAGCCTCTGAATTAGCCCCGAGCGAAAAATGCTAACCTATTACTGCACCAAAAATCACTCCTAGCTCCCTTATTACTTATCTGCACATCCAACACATTGTTTATGATCGTAAAGACACAGAATCTAGAAGTGGCGCTAGGTACTAACATGCCCTAGGCTAACGGCTTACCTTCCTCATTGTCTGGTCTAAACTGGTCTTCAATGGCATTACAACGATAAAAACGATGATGTAGTTAATCCATAGGTTAATATCCAATGGGGCTGTGTCCCCTTTGAAATGTTCTGATAATCTATAAGCAATACAACTGCAATTCAGTTATCTGCTGTCCGCTCTGTGCTCCGTGCGCTCTGGGTCCTGAAATACCATCCATTGAACACCTAGTCCAGCAATACTAGCCTTTTTAGGGCTGTTTTCGACAGATGAGCGTGTGTATGCCAGTTTAATTAGTTGAGCTATAGAACACCCCCAATTCTCCATTGTACGTCATAATAATAGCTACCATTTAGTTTGGACGCGATTGCGTTAATTAATAAGGTCACACTGTGTCAGTAAATACATGTGTGAGCTAGTAATCTGGTAGTGCTGCAATATTTACCTCTCTCTCGGCAGCTGAAGCAACTCGTTTGGTGGCTCGAACTTCACGTTTGTTGACACTGTCATTGTCTTGCGCGGCCGACGTGCTGGGACGGTCGGTGTTCCCGACTGCATAAGTTGAGAAATCGAATATTGTGGGAACAGATCCTGGCTTCAAATCCGATGTTTTGTATTGAACCAGGCATCCAGACTCATCAAACCTCATTTTGCGGACATAATCGTCATTTTTAAAGTGTTCGCTGCACACACGTGCGTACTGATTCAGCGTCGGATCGGACCGTTTCATGGAAATAACCCATGCTTTGAGCAGCTTCTCATCCGTTAGTGGCAGCCTATGGAAATGTACTTCTTCCTTCTTCGTATAAAATCCATTTGTGCAGCCTGGGGCAATACAATAAACTCCTGACGATGACCGTTTTCTTTTAATGTAAACTACTGGTGCATTGCACGCCATGTTGTTTGTTATTGAGCTTTGGCCCAGGAAGCCGTACCCACTCAGTGACGTCACTGGGAAAGTCCCGGAGCAATGGAAGCGCCCATGGTCATTAGGCACGTATTTCAAAAAATAAATGTGTGTATCTCGATCGTTTACATTGGAAATAGACTAGATAAATACATTTCCTAATGGGAATATTGTCGCATGGAAAGCAGTTTGAAAAGTGTTTCCATTTCCCTTTAAGAAGTGCACCCGAAATGTCAGAGCTGCAAAAAAAAGAGAGGCAAAAACCTGATTTCCTTTTGTCTGTTAGAAGGAATGCATTTTAAAATCTGCTTCATATCGTCTCTCCTGCTTCCAGGTTTCTTCTTGAAGTGCCTGTTCTCAGGAATGGAGGAGGGGAAGCTGTCACTGGCAGCAGAGGAAGGTTTCTATTCTGACCACTTCTTCCTCGAGCTGCTGGTGGTCCCACCCTGCAGGTACAGCCTGAACACACACACACTCTGAACACACTGAACCGCTGGTAGTAGGGATGCACAATAAATACAAATATTATTAAAATAGCAATATAGTGCAGGAGTAAGTCCTGTTTCTTTTGTTTGGATGCCTAAAGTAAGATCTGTGGTTTACACAAGCTGAAGAGATTTTCGCGTTTTATTCTACGACAAAAAACCATCAGTAAATACTCCTCTGGTGAATATCTGAAGCTTCTACAAGTCATAAAAACAGCAGTTGCTAAGTTAGACAATTAACAGGGTTCTTACAGTCATTAAAAACCTGGAAAAGTCATGGAAATTCAAAATGCTAATTCCAGGCCCTGGAAAAATTATGGAAAACGATATTTTTCCCAAAGTTTTGGAAAGGTCATGGAAATGTAACTAAAGTTGCATCAAATATAATTTATATTTTATCTAATTACCGAAATAGTAATACTATAATGATAATACATACTGTATCGTATAGTAATGAAACGTAAAATGGCATTTAACTGACGAGGTATTTTGCTGGTGAGAGATTTTAGTTGCTTTAGCTGTAGAAGCTAAGTATGTTTTAGATAGGCACAACATGTTTCATTATGCAGACCTTATTTTCCTGTTCCATGTTAAAATAAACCATTTTCAGTGGTACCGCTGAGAAAGAGTAATTTTTTGGTCATGGGAAATTAGGTAAAGGTCATGGAAAATCATTGGTGAAAAAGTGTATGAACCCTGAATTAAACGTAATCACACCGAGCATTAGCCACCTTTAGCTTAGCGGTGGTGACGTGGAGTCATGTGATGTAGTTTGTTTTATAGCATACATTAGCTGTTTAATAATAATAATAAATGATATTTATATAGCGCCTTTCAAGGGACCCAAGGTCGCTGTACATGGTGGACAAACAAAACAAACAGACAATCAATGGGCAAACCAAAGAAATAAATAAAGGAAGCTGGGGGACCAGAAAAGGGCTAGGGCCCGAAGGCCAGGGTGAACAGGTGTGTTTTTAGTGATGATTTGAAGATGTCCAGTGAGGCAGCATTAAGGATCTCGGCAGGAAGTTAGACCCTCCAGAAAAACGCGGGCTAAAATCCTTGATTATGCGGGCTAAAATCCTTGATTATGCGATCAAACATGCGGGGGTTTATGTGATTTTATGCGGTGAAATTGCGGGAAGTTGCGAAATATGCGGAAAAAATAGATATTGGGCTGTCTTATTTATTTATTCTCTCTCACACACAACCTGCCACTAACGTTAAAGCCCTTTACTATTCAATTAAACACATTCAATGTTTATTTATTGTAAAAGCAATTGGGCTATTTTAATCATACTCTCTCTCTCTCTCTCTCTCTCTCTCTCTCTCTCTCTCTCTCTCTCACACACACACACACACTTCTCCGCCTCATTCTGTTTTCATTTACTCGTTCGTTATCTGACCAGCTTCAATCTTGTAGGCTACTCACTTCGTTTCGTGTAGCCCTCGAAAGGGTTTTGGAGGTTGATGCCTCGGTGAACGTGAGCTGTTTGGCTTTCTTGTCCGCAGCAGCAGAAAGCATTTTCGAATGTTTGAATGAATCAAAGTGGGTTGTCACCGTCGATGTTCTCTTATGCTCCAACACAGTTGCACGGGGTGCAGAATAGTTTCCCCCCAGACATCGGGGTACTGCTTTGCCCGGTCTTTAGCAGAAATGTTCGTCGGTAAATGAGATGGATTCGATTTTTTCATCTTGGTGAAGAGAAACTCTCGTGTGAGCTCCACACGTTCACTCTACGGTGTTGTTTACCTTCTGTGATGCGCGAGCTGATGACGTCGCGCATCACAATCACTTCACTTCAAGACGAGTTAACTTTTTTTTGTTTTGACTTTGTGTGGAAAAATGCGGGGATTATGCGGCCTTTTGATAAATATGCGGCTTTTTAAAAATATGCGCCATTTTGCTGATTATGCGGTAATTTCTGCGATCGCAGAATCGCGTTTTTCTGGAGGGTCTAGGAAGTGCATTCCAGAGGGTGGGGGCCGCAACACTGAATGCCCTGTCACCAACAGTTCGGAGGCGAGAGCGGGGGATGGAGAGCAGGCCGGTGTCTGAGGACCGCAGACTCCGAGAAGGGGTGTAGGGATGGAGGAGGTCCGATAAGTACTGGAGGGCGAGGGAATGGAGGGACTTATACGTGAGGATGAGTGTTTTGTATTGAATCCGGGACTTGACCGGCAGCCAGTGTAGGTGGATGAGGGTGGGGGTGATATGGTGCCATGGCTTGGTGTGGGTGAGAAGCCTGGCGGCAGAGTTCTGGACGTATTGGAGCTAGGGGTGTAACGGTATCCGTATTCGTCCCGTACCGTCACGGTTCGGACGTCACGGTTCGGACGTCACGGTTTGGCACATGCAGTCACACAGCGAATACGCCTTTTTTTTACGAGTGGGAAACAAGTCTGTCATTCAGGTCAGTATCCACTACACTATATATAATCCAGGGGGCAGTATTGCGCCTAAAAGCTGTTTGCCAGCCGCCCTTAAACAACAAATGAAGAACAAGAACAAAACACAACAAAACGAACAAAATACAAGAAGAAGAAAAGTTAGTATGGCGATTTCAGATAACACACAGGAGCTAGAACCCACCTGCTTCTTTTAAATCAGCTGTGTGGGAACATTTCGGGTTCCCTCTGGACTACAATGACGATGAAGTGTGCGAGTGGTGGATCGGACGAGGACGGTGTGTCGGCGTTGTTAGACAGCGGTGCGGTATGCTAATGGTAACACACGCCAAACATGCTAAATCATATCAGAAGGCATCACCCAGATTTGCCAATCACCGGAGCCCAGCAAAAGACAACAGCAGTTCAACAGCTGATCCCCGCTGTTTTTAAGAAGCCAATAGGCATGAAAGCAGTGAGACCAAAATAAATAACGGAAGCTTTTGGCTTATTATTTATGATGTAATATTTTCAAGACATTCTTTTTAGTTTTACAGCTTGATGAAACCTTTTTGTTTGACATCAGCCATCACAGACTTCAAACCCACCCGGGCCTCCCCCCCGTCCACTGACCCCTCTCTTCCAGATGAGCTTAATTATTTGTATGCTCGTTTTGACAGGGTCAATCATGAGGTAGCCACTAGGGCCACTCTCCCTGCAGACCATCTGCCCCTCACACTCTCCACCACAGATGTGCATGCTGAACTGAGCAGGCCAACACACGTAAGGCCGCTGGCCCCGATGGCATCCCCGGACGTGTACTCAGCTCTTGTGCTGAGCAGCTGACCAGGGTCCTGACTGACATCTTTAACCTGTCCTTGGCCCAAGGAAAAGTCCCCACGTGCTTCAAATACACCTCCATTGTGCCTGTTCCCAAGCACGCCTCTCCAACAAGCCTTAACGACTACCGACCCGTGGCACTTACATCGACCATCATGAAGTGTTTCGAGAGGCTGGTCCTGGCTCGGCTTAAATCATGCCTCCCACCCACACTTGACCCCTACCAGTTTGCCTATCGTCGGAACAGGAGTACGGATGACGCCATCTCCACAGCACTACACCCTGCCCTCTACCATCTGGATCAGAGCAACACATACGTACGATTCCTGTTCATTGACTTTAGCTCGGCATTCAACACCATCATTCCTTCAAAACTGATTGCCAAGCTCAGTGACCTTGGCATCGACCCCTCCCTCTGCAACTGGATACTGGACTTTCTCACAAACAGACCCCAGCATGTTAGAATAGGCAAGCTCACATCCTCTAATCTCATCCTTAGCACTGGTCTCCCACAGGGCTGTGTGTTAAGTCCCCTCCTATATTCCCTCTTCACACATGACTGCAAACCTGTACATGGCTCAAACACCATCGTTAAGTTTGCAGACGACACTACAGTGGTCGGGCTTGTCAGCAACAATGACGAGACGGCATACAGGGAAGAGGTTGAGCATCTGGCAGACTGGTGCGCTAACAACAACCTGGCTCTCAACACCAAGAAGACGAAAGAGGTCATTGTGGACTTCAGAAGGAACAAAGACGGCACGCACTCCCCAGTCCATCTTAGTAGAGAAGAGGTTGAGCGGGTCACCAGCTTCAAGTTCCTGGGAGTCCACATCTCGGAGGACCTCTCCTGGACCACCAACACCTCAGCCCTAGTCAAGAAGGCTCACAAGCGCATCTTCTTCCTGAGGAAACTGGCAAAACTCCGCCTATCCTCCCAGGTGCTAATACACTTCTACCGTTGCACCATCGAGAGCATCCTCTCTACCTGCATATCAGTATGGTACGGTAACTGCACGGTCAAGGACAAGAAATCACTGCAGAGGGTGGTGAAGATCGCACAACGCATCATCAAGATGCCACTCCCCTCCATAGCCTCAGTCTATGAAAAGCGGTGCCTGCGAAGGGCACGAAACATCATCAGAGACTCTTCCCACCCCAACCATACACTGTTTGTCCCCCTACGTGGCACCCGGTCTGGGACACGCTACCGCAGCCTCCCGGGTAGAACCAACAGGACTACGCACAGCTTCTTCCCTTCAGCAGTCAGACTGCTGACAATGAACCCCACGCTGTCCCATACTGCCTAGTTGTTGTCGTGTGCTGTGCTGAAGCTCAATTCTGTATTCACTGTATTTATTTATTATTATCTGTGTATTTATTCCTATTTATACATTTCCCATCTATTTACCTTTTATTTTTGTATCATTCTTTTTTGGTATATACTGTGTATGTAACTGACTGTTTTGCGATCTGGTTAGACCATCCTTAAATTTCGTTACACTGTGCTTGCATTTTTGTAATGACAATAAAGTAATCTAATCTAATCTAAATTATAGATAATATGGCCATCTGAGTGTTTGTGGTACTGTTTGTGGTTTGTTTTTAACTGTTTGATACAGTTAATTATTAAAAATGTCAGAGTTCCTTATTTTTAAACTGAAACGTCCACTACTGTTCAAAAATAAATAACAACAAACCTGGAATTATGCATTTGGGACTTTTTTTTGCTTTTTCTTGTTGTACCAAACCCGTACCGAACCGTGACCCCCAAACCGAGGTACGAACCGAACCGTGACTTCTGTGAACCGTTACACCCCTAATTGGAGCCTATCCAGGGTTTTGCTGGGAACCCCGGACAGGACTCCATTGCAATAGTCCAGACGGGATGTAATGAAGGCGTGTACAAGGGTTTCTGCCACAGAGTCAGAGAGTGAAGCCCGGATTCTGGCAATGTTTTTTAGGTGGTAGAAGGCGGATTTGGTGACAGATTTGACGTGCGCCTGGAAAGAGAGGGTGGTGTCCAGGATGACTCCCAGATTGCGGACTTCAGTGGACGGGGAGATGGAGCAGCCGTCAATGGAGAGAAGCAGGTCTCCAACCTTCTGGAGCTGCGTCTTGGGAGCCACAATCATGAGCTCTGTTTTATTGCTGTTGATTTTGAGCAGGTTTGATGACATCCAGTTTTTTATGTCCTGTAGGCAGTTGACAAGGGATTGAGGGGGGAGCTGAGTGGACAGTTTGGTACAGAGATAGAGCTGTGTGTCATCAGCATAAGAGTGAAAGCTGAGACCATGTTGGCGGATGATTTGACCAAGTGGGAGCATGTAGATATTGAATAGGAGGGGTCCAAGCACAGAGCCTTGAGGTACACCTTGGTTGACTGGGGCGGAAGGGGAGCTGCAATCACTGTGATCTGAGGAGGATAAAATGGGATATGGTATCGAAGGCTGCTGAGAGGTCCAGGAGGATGAGAATGCTGATGAGGCCAGAATCAGATGCGATGAGGAGGTCGTTTGTGATTTTGATGAGGGCAGTCTCAGTACTGTGATATGGTCTGAAGCCAGACTGGAGGGGGTTCGTGTCATGCAGTGACATGTGGTATTGCAGTTGTGCGGCAACTGCTCTTTCCAAGATCTTGCTCACGAATGGGAGGTTTGAGATCGGCCGGTGGTTGTTGAGGTCCTCCGGGTCCAAGCCAGGCTTCTTCAGGATTGGAGAGACTGAGGCAGTTTTGAGGCAGGGTGGGACTCTGCGAGAAGACAGGGACAAGTTCACAATGTCAACAATGATGGGGCAGATGGTGGATAGAGCTGCCTTGACCAAGGCTGTGGGCATGGGGTCAAGAGAGCAGGTCGATGTCTTGGCCTTAGTAACAAGCTTGGTAATTTGGATGACATCCACTGGGGAGAAGGTGGAGAGGCAACACCTAGGTGGACGAGTAATACCTAGTGGCTGGGGTGCGGTTGAAGTAGGGGGGGGGGGCAGGCACCAGAAGCTGCTGGTGGATAGAATCAACTTTTGCCTGGAAGAAATCCAGAAACTTCGAGCAGAGATCAAGAGCACCTGGAGGATGGGGGGGATCAAGGGGGCGGAGAAGCCGGTTTATGGTTGAGAACAGCACTCTCGGTTGGGATTGTTGGATGCCAATGAGGGTGGAGTAGTACGAAGACCTAGCCAGGGAGAGGGCTTCTTTGTAGGCCTTTACATGGTCCTGGTATGCTTTGCGGTGGACGGTGAGGTCAGTTCTTGTTTTGAGTCTCTCTAGCCGACGACCAGAAGCCTTCAGGGCGCAGAGTTCAGTTGTGAACCAAGGGGCCGAACGGGTGAAGGAGACAGTCCGGGTTTTGAGGCGGGCTAGAGAGTCAAGGCTGAGGGATAGAGCTGAGTTGTAGCGAGCAACCAGGCCATCCACTGTGGTGGTAAGGGGAATAGAGGCTAGGTGGGCTGCTATCGTGCTGGTCAGGGCTGGTGCACTCAGTAATTTGGTGTTTCTGAATGTGATGGTGCGTTTTGCTTGCTGAGTGGGCAGGGGGACAGGAACAGTAAAGAGTATGGCAAGGTGGTCCGCAACAGCTAGGTCCAGGCACTGGAGATGGGAGGGAGGGGTGCCTATAGAGCACACTAGGTCCAGCGTGTGACCTTTGGTGTGAGTGGGACCTTGGACGTGCTGTGTGATGTTGAAGCAGTCGAGTAGTGAGAGAAATTCAGAGGCAAAGGTGCATGTACTAGAGTCGACATGGATGTTAAAGTCACCAAGCAGTAAAGTGGATGGAGACCTAGAGCGAGGCTTTGGGGGGGCGGTATATGAGGACAACCTGTAGCTGTGATGAACCAGCCAGAGAAAAGGCAATACACTCAAAAGAGGTTGTATTTACTAGGGATGGGAACGATTAATCGAATATTCGAATATTCGAAATGATTCAGGTATTCGAATAATTATTCATGTATTCGAATGAGTTATGAATATTTTTATACAATTTTTTTTTTTTGGGAGTGATGCCTAAGTTGATTATCAAATTGAATAATTCAATGTATATATATACGACTGTGCCATAGCTAAATGTGTTAGGTGACGTCTAAAGGTGTGTTTTGCTCCGCTCACCGGTCCCTCACAGCGGGCCGGGCTGCAGGTGCCGATCTCTCTCTCTCGCGTCCGGTTATACTTCACTCGTGTTTATGTCCAAATCCATCAGATCTAGTTAGTTCTAGCCAATGATATGGCTGCTGCCCCTCCCTACACGCAGATCACGCAGACTCAAACCTCATCTTAGGCCCAAATGTGGCGCAAATGCGCTCCGCAGCCTTTGTGAGGTTCCGGCGCTAACAGTTCATGAGCGTGCTCCCCCGCCCCCTGTCAACACTTGTGACACATGGCCAGCCTAAACAACAATAAGCGCTGCTTGGCAACCGTGTGTGGCCGCAAAGTACTAGACATTTTGACAGGAGAGATTTAGTTTTGCCGGTATTCAACATATTTTACCAGTCATAGTCCGGTAATTATTTACACTCTAAGAAGAGTTACATTTATATATACATGCTATACCTTGCTATACCCGCAACCTCCGTTCCAGCTCTACCACTGGGCTGATTGTGAATCACCTCCGCACATGAAAGCTGTAGGTCTATAGCTGTCAAACTTTGATCACCAGTTCAATACATTTGACAAATTCAACTTGGTTTCTACACTTATTTGAAAATGTATGTATTTCCAAAGATTCTTGAAAAAACATTGGGTACAAAAAATAAATTCAGATTTTTTTTTTTTTTAATAGGATATGTACATTTCGGTTAACCGGTTAACCGTTTTTTGGGGGGTCGAATATTCGAATATACATTTGCTTTCAAATTCCCATCCCTAGTATTTACCACAGCTAGTTGTTTTATCGGGATTTCTGCTCTGTGGATAACAGCCAGCCCACCACCCCGACCCAGGGAGCGGGGCATCCATCCATCCATCCATCTTCTCCCGCTTATCCGTGGTCGGGTCGCGGGGGCAGCAGTTCCAGCAGAGAGCCCCAAACTTTCTTTTCCCTGGCGACATCAACCAGCTCTGACTGGGGGATCCCAAGGCGCTCCCAGGCCAGCGAAGAGATATAATCCCTCCACCTGGTCCTAGGTCTACCCCTTGGTCTCTTCCCAGCTGGACGTGCCTGGAACACCTCCCTAGGGAGGCGCCCAGGTGGCATCCTAACTAGGTGCCCGAACCACCTCAACTGGCTTCTTTCGACGCGAAGGAGGAGCGGCTCAACTCCGAGTCCCTCCCTGATGACCGAACTTCTCACCTTATCTCTAAGGGAGACACCAGCCACCCGGCGGAGGAAACCCATCTCGGCCGCTTGTATCCGCGATCTCGTTCTTTCGGTCATGACCCATCCTTCATGACCATAGGTGAGGGTAGGAACGAAAATGGCCCGGTAGACAGAGAGCTTTGCCTTCCGGCTCAGCTCCCTTTTCGTCACAACGGTGCGGTAAAGCGACTGCAATACCGCTCCCGCTGCTCCGATTCTCCGGCCCATCTCACGCTCCATTGATCCCTCACTCGAGAACAAGACCCCGAGATACTTGAACTCCTTCACTTGGGGTAAGGACTCATTCCCTACTTGGAGTGGACAGTCCATCGGTTTCCTGCTGAGAACCATGGCCTCAGATTTGGAGGTGCTGATCCTCATCCCAGCCGCTTCACACTCGGTTGCGAACCGATCCAGTGAGTGCTGAAGGTCGCAGACCGATGAAGCCATCAGAACCACATCATCTGCAAAAAGCAGTGGTGCAATCCTTAGTCCACCGAACTGCAGACCCCCCCCCCACGACTACGCCTCGAAATCCGATCCATGTATATTACAAACAGGATTGGTGACAAAGCGCAGCCCTGGCGGAGGCCAACCCTCACCGGAAATGGGTCCGACTTACTGCCGAGGACCCGGACACAGCTCTCGCTTTGGGAGTACAGAGATTGGATGGCCCTGAGTAGAGACCCCCTCACCCCATACTCCCGCAGCACCTCCCACAGTAACTCCCTGGGAACCCGGTCATACGCCTTCTCCAAGTCTACAAAACACATGTAGACCGGATAAGCGTACTCCCAGGCCCCCTCCAGGATCCTTGCGAGAGTAAAAAGCTGATCCGTCGTTCCACGACCAGGACGGAATCCGCATTGTTCCTCCTCAATCTGAGGTTCGACAATCGGCCTGACCCTCCTTTCGAGTACCTTGGAGTAAACTTTCCCGGGGAGGCTGAGTAGTGTGATGCCTCTGTAATTGGCACACACCCTCTGATCCCCCTTTTTGAAAAGGGGGACCACCACCCCGGTCTGCCACTCCTTCGGTACCATTTCCGACTTCCACGCAACGTTGATGAGACGTGTCAACCATGACAGTCCCTCAACACCCAGAGCCTTCAGCATTTCCGGGCGGATCTCATCCACCCCCGGGGCTTTGCCACTGTGGAGTTGTTTGACGACCTCAGTGACCTCCCCCCGGGAGATTGGCGTTGATCCCCCGTCATACTCCAGCTCTGCCTCTAACATAGAGGGCGGAGTTGTCGGGTTCAGGAGTTCCTCAAAGTATTCCTTCCAACGTCCCAACACTCCATCAGTTGAGGTCAACAACGTCCCATCCTTACTGTACACAGCTTGGATGGTTCCCTGCTTCCCCCTCCTGAGGTGTCGGACAGTTTTCCAGAACAACTTTGGTGCCGCCCGAAAGTCCTTCTCCATGTCTTCTCCGAACTTCTCCCACACCCGCTGCTTTGCCTCGGCCACGGATGAGGCTGCTGCCCTTCGGGCCTGTCGGTACCTTGCAACTGCTTCGGGAGTCCCCCGGGATAACAAATCCCTGAAGGCCTCCTTCTTCAGTCGGACGGCTTCCCTGACCACCGGTGTCCACCAGGAGGTTCGAGGGTTACCGCCCCTTGAGGCACCTAAGACCTTGAGACCACAGCTCCCCACCGCGGCTTCGGCAATAGAGGCTTTGAACACCGACCACTCTGGTTCAATGTCCCCAACCTCCACAGGAATGCCCGAAAAGCTCCGCCGGAGGTGTGAGTTGAAGGCCTCCTGAACTTGGGCCTCCTCCAGACGTTCCCAGTTCACCCGAACTACACGTTTGGGCTTACCAGGTCTATCCAGAGGCTTCCCCCGCCACTCGACCCAACTCACCACCAGATGGTGATCAGTTGACAACTCCGCCCCTCTCTTTACCCGAGTGTCCAAAACATACGGCCTCAGGTCCGATGATACGATAACGAAATCGATCATGGACCTTCTGCCTAGGGTGCTCTGGTACCACGTACACTTATGAGCATCCTTATGTTCGAACATGGTGTTTGTTATGGCCAATCCATGACTAGCACAGAAGTCCAGTAACAAACCACCACTCCGGTTCAGATCAGGGGGGCCGTTCCTCCCAATCACGCCCCTCCAAGTGTCTCCATCATTGCCCACATGTGCGTTGAAGTCTCCCAGCAAGACTAAGGAGTCCCCTTCAGGAGCCCCATACAGGACTCTTTCCAGGGTCTCCAAGAAGGCCGAATACTCTGAACTGCTGTTGGGTGCATAAGCACACACAACAGTCAGAGTTTTCCCCCCCATAACCCGCAGGCGTAGGGAGGCGACCCTCTCGTCCACTGGGGTAAACTCCAACAACGAAGCACCTAACCGGGGACTTGTGAGTATCCCCACACCCGCCCGGCGCCTCACACCTTGAGCAACTCCGGAGAAGAATAGAGTCCAACCCCTATCCAGAAGTAAGGTTCCAGAGCCGACGCTGTGCGTAGAGGTGAGCCCAACCAGATCCAACTGGTACCGCTCCACCTCCCGCACAAGCTCCGGCTCCTTCCCCCCCAGAGAGGTGACGTTCCACGTCCCCAAAGCCAGCTTCTGCCGCCCGGGTCTGGTCCGTCGAGACCCTCCGCTTTCACTGCCACCCGTCTGGCAGCGCACCCGACCCCATCGATGTTTCCCGTAGGTGGTGGGCCCGCGGGACAGAGAAGCGGAGGTGTTGCCCACGTTGCCTTTTCGGGCTGGGCCCGGCCGGGCTCCGTGGCAAGCCCGGCCACCAGACGCTCGCCGACGAGTCCTCCTTCTGGGCCTGGCTCCAGAAGGGGACCCCGGGCTTCCTCCGGGCCGGGTATCCTCACTTCTTGTTTTTCCTTTCATGAGGTCTTTTGAACCAATCTTAGTCTGGCCCCTTGCCTGAGACCAATTTGCCATGGGAGACCCTACCAGGAACACAAGGTTCCAGACAACACAGCCCCCAGGTTCATCAGGGCACACAAACCTCTCTACCACGGTAAGGTGCTGGTTCTTCAGAGAGGGGCATCTGTAGGTAAATATAGCCTGGGGGTGTGGCCTGGTTTAAGGTGAAAAAGTCTTGTTGATTTTGCCAGGTCTCCGTTAGGCAAACAAAGTCCGTTTTCCTGTCAGTGATGATGTCCTGAATGAGTGGTGCTTTATTATTGAGGGAACGGGTATTCAGCAGCATGAATGTGGGGGCTTGCTACTGGATGCTGGTGGTGTGTGAGCAGAATGACACGGTCGACACAAACCAGGGCCTTCAGATTGCCAATGCACGTGCGAGGTTTGTTGTGATGACGTAGTGAGGCAGGGACGGTGCGCGCGCAGGACCAGCTGAAGAGAGGCTCCGACCCAGCGACAACAAACCTACGCCGAGAGCCTCTATGGATGTAGTGAGGTCTGCGACGTAACAGCCCAAGCTTGTTGATGACTGCTAAGCGTAGAGGTTGCATAATACAACTATTGAGAGTAACCAGTTGTGCGGTGGAGTATTTCAGCATCATAGAGCCGGTGGTATGGTAGCACGATGCTACGTTAGCTGAGAGCCAACTGGGAGAGGGTGGTCCCAACCAAGCGGCTCGCCACTCCGGGATGGATTTGAATGTGTCGTGGAACAGAACTCTCAGCATGGACAGCACAGGGGGGGTGAGACGGGTGAGGACGGGTGAGGACGGGTGATCCAGATATGTTCTGAGGAGGGTAGCCGAAGCCCCAGCCGTTGAGATGGAGCGGAGCTAGCCAGCAAGGCTAACCGCACCGGCGGGCAGCAGTGGGTTTGTCGAGCACTCAGTGGTGATGTTGGCACAGGGTAGAGTCGGCAATGAGTGATCGAAAGTCGGTGACGGGTAGTCCAGATTCGGGGCACGCAGGGAAGGCAGGACAGAGTAATCCATCGGAGATGACAGGAAAGCAAAGAACACCTAGCCTGGAGCCGGAGTAGCTGCTACAGCTAACTGCTACAGCTAGCTACAGGAGCTGGTGTAGCAGCTGCTGCGTACAGGTAAAAGATCAGAGGAATTGGGTGTAAAGACGTGTTCACATAAAACGTGAAGTATGAGATACACGGCTGAGTAAGAGGCCGACAGTTAGAGCCGGCAAAAAAAACGACAAACAAACAAAAACACAGCCGGAGAAGCGGCGAACAGTCTCCGCCAGCGTCCTCCCACGACCACATTTCAACTGACTTGTTTACTTCAAGTAATTGTATTTACACTTCAAACATGTGTGTTAATGTGAAGATTATCCTGCTGAACAAAATGTGTAAGTATCATAAACATTGTGTTTGTATTTTCTGCAATACTCCAAAATCCGATGGAAAACTAAAATATGGCATAACTGCACCAAACTATTGATATGACCTTATTGCTTTATTAAACCCGTTCTTCTCCACAGGTATCGTCCAATCAATCGCATCGGTGACCAGATGTTCACCAACGGTCAGACAGTCAACATGCAGGCGGTAATGAAGGACTGTGCAATCATCCGGAAACTGCTGGCTCTCATTGCGGGGGAGAAGATTGATAAGGAGGAAGAGGTAAGAGGAAGTGCTAACAGTTCTGATTCCCTTTTTCTTTTTTTTGTGGTTGTGTATTATAGGGAAGGCTGCACACATGCAATTCCCTTTTTTTTCCTCAGGCTCCAGAGGAGATGGACCAAGCGTTTCTGACGGGGATCCCCGGGCTGACGGTCACAGATAAACTCTACAACATCTGGGTGCGGCTGCAGACACACGTCAACATCGTCTTTGACAGCGACATGGACAAAATGATGTCGGAGAAATACCCCGGAATCAGACAGGTATCCTGCGACTTTGCCCAACGTCAGATTACTATGTTTCTCTTGCTTTCTCTGACCCATTCATCAATAAATCACCACAGTATCCAATTGAATTGGACTACATGGCAAGATAACTACATCAGTGATGGAAATCCATTCAATCAAATGACCCAATTCTCCCCATGGATAAATAAAGAATTCTTATTTTTGTCTTATTTCTCTCTCCGATAATGCTACATTACAACGAAATTCATTATAATATAAATAGGGTTATTGAAAACATATATTTTTGTATTCTGATTTGATAAAATGTATGCAAGCCGAGAAGGGGAAGCAACCGATATAAGATTTATGGGAGAAAAAAAAAAATCTATATTAGGGGTCGACCAATAATCGGTCTGGCCTGATTATCAGGGCCAATATTCCGCATTTGACCGATTATCGGTATCGGTCTTTTTTTATCAAATTGCCGATAAAACTTTGGCTCTGATGCAGCCGTTTTTCTGCCTGCAGTCACCATTCTGTGTACACGAGCAATGTTCCGCCCACAGCGCTATCTGATAGGCTATTACTGAAGATTTTCCGGGCGGGAGCCAGCCAGAGAGGCGGGACCTTCTCAGATTACAGGCAGGTGCGAAAGAACGCAGACACAGACTGAAGCAAGCAGCAGTGCTGAGCTGTTTTTATTTCAGTTCTGTGTTGATGAACCAATATGATGTAGCCCTTTCCAGATATTGTACTCCGCGAAGCAATACAACCAAATCAAACTGTATGAAGTTATTTGTGAATATTAATATGCAGTTGAGAACATTTTTCATAAATAATGTTTTATCCTGCACAAAAGGCTTGTGACATATTTTACCCCAACAAATAATTGAAATCAATGAGCAGAACCGAAATCGTAACCTGAATATTTAAAAATACTAACAATACCTCACCCTAGCGGACTCACTTTCCTCGGACACCAAATGACCCCCTGTGGACCAACATCACTGAAGTCGGTTTCACTTTACAGTGTAGCCGATCTGCATTTAGTAATTCAACAAGCCTTCCTTTTCCTTTTGGTTTGCTGATAAAGAAAGACATGCAGCCTAATTGTCCCCTCTCCTCTTCCAGATCCTGGAGAAGAAGGACGGACTCTTCCGGAAACACATGATGGGCAAACGAGTGGACTTCGCTGCACGATCAGTCATCTGTCCTGACATGTACATCGGGACCAACGAGATCGGCATCCCTATGGTACTGACTGTTTCTGACCATTTTAAAGAGAGAAAACAAGTTTTCTTGAGGAAGGGGAAATATAAATGATCTTGAACTTTCTGTCTCCTTGTGATGCAGGTGTTTGCCACCAAGCTGACGTACCCCCAGCCCGTCACCCCCTTTAACGTGAAGGAGCTCCGCCAGGCCGTTCTCAACGGGCCCAACGTCCACCCCGGGGCGTCCATGGTGATAAACGAGGACGGCCGGAGAACCATCCTGTCCCCTACCAGCCTCGTGCAGAGAGAAGCCGTCGCCAAGCAACTGCTGACGCCCTGCGACGGGCCGCATAAGATCCCCATCAAGATCGTAAGACCATTGCTCTGATTTTAATTCACAGACATACAGTCTTGCACACGCTGCAGTGTGAGCTAAGTAAGAGATACAATACAGCGCGCCATCCATTATATTAAAATATTTGTAATCATCCTGAAAGATTTCCTTTAAGTTATGATTTGAAACTGATTTTATTCAATTTAAAATAGGGCTGCACGATATATCCAGGGTTCGTACGGGTGCTGGAAATGCTTGAAATTGTACGAGGTGTTTTCAAGGTTTGAAAAGTGCTTGAATTTTGGGAATGGTTCTTGAATTTAGGATAAAGTGCTTGAAATTGAAAATGCTTTACTTCGCTTTTTAGATTAAAAGAAAATATGCGCTATGCGCGTGAACTGCAAGTGTTTTTGTTACATGTGACCTGGGCATTCTGATGAGAGTGATAGATGACAGTATGCCAGGAGGTTGCAGTTTCAACGAGCGTTGGCTAGCAGAAGACAAATACAAGCCATGGCTAAGACGAGGGTCAAGCCCACGAGTAGCATGGTTCGTACGGTCATTGAAAACCTGGAAAAGTCATGGAAATTCAAAATGCAAATTCCAGGCCCTGGAAAAGTTATGAAAAACAATATTCGTTAACTGTGCGGAGTCACTGTGGCACAGACTGCACCGCTGGTGAACAGCTGTTAGAACAGGCCGTTCAGGTGTTCAGAGCGTGATGTGCACTGAAAAGTTTTTCTGTCGCAATATCATTTAAGGAATCGTTGAGCGAGCGAGCTAGCTAGCTAGCTCAACGATACATACATTGCCACTAACTGCTAACGTTAGCTTTAGCCTTTGTTTTCTAATAGTTTTTTTCATAGGCTATAAACAGAGGTGGTATAAGTATAGATATTGTACTAGAGTAAAAGTAGAAGTACTCAGATCTTGTAGTAAAAGTAGAAGTACTCAGATCTTGTACTTGAGTAAAAGTAGAAGTACCAGAGTGTAGAAATACTCTGTTACAGTAAAAGTCCTGCATTCAAAATGTTCCTCAAGTAAAAGTAGAAAAGTATTATCATCAAAATATAGTTAAAGTAGCGACAGTAAAAGTAGTCATTGTGCAGATTGGTCCATTTCAGAATAATATATATGATGTGTTCTCAAAGCTGGTAAAGGTGCAGCTAGTTTGAATTACTTTGTATACTGCAGGGTAGCTTGTGAATTTACTCCAGGTGGAACTAAAGTCTGATTTAAAGGGGACCTATCATGCAAAATGCACTTTTGTACATCTTTTATACAGATGTAGCGCATCATTTCAGACGCCTACCTGTGCGGGTCCGTGATCGGCACGGGGTGGGCCCCTGCTGAAAAGGAAAACCCCCCCCGCAGGACTTGAAACGCCCCCTTGATAAATACATTTAATTATAATGAAACCAGCTGCAATGGATCATGGATCCACCAGGGGGAGCCGTGAAAAGCTGCCACACTGGAACTCATGTGAAATAAACAGCTGATCCACAGGTATCTGATATAGCGGATATTTGTTAAGATCCATATGTCACGGATAGGATCATATTCTGTGCTAAATAAGAGACATGTAATCATTTACTAAACATCACCATGTTTTTATTTAACAAAATAATGTTTAATTCACGTTGGCGTAAGTACAAAACCATCGCTATGTTTTTAGATCAGGAAATGCATCCAGGCTCAAACAAACGATTTTCAATCATCATCCTCACAATCATTTAATGTATCATATGTTCACGAGTTGAAATGAATGCACTAAATTTAATCCACGTGAGTTTACAACAACAAAAATAATCGCTTTGTTTTTATATCACATCCGACCGGAGGAAAATGCAGCACGGGTCTCACTACCGATCATCCTAATCCCACGGGCAAACAATAATATGTACAGTGTTAATAGTTTACTGTATTATTAGTGTCTAATATTACTGGGGATTTCGGAATGGTACTGGATTTTGATGTATTGTATCGGCTTCATATCGCAATATATTCCCGAAATCTGAAATGCAAAAATGTCCCACATTAGGGCAATTCACCCTACATTTAATCATTCAAACAAAATCATATTTCGTTTCTTTTTAACGAAATAAATGTGGTTTAATCCACATAATTTACTGTGTTAATTGTTTACTGTAGTATTGTGCACATTACTTTTCGCTGCTTGTTGCACCTGGTTAGAAGCTAAACTGCATTTCGTTGTCTCAGTACCTGCAATATGTGCAATAACAATAAAGGTGAATCTAATCTTGAGCAGGAACAAATGTATTTAGGCTACTTAGTACATATTTGACATAAACGATTAAACACATTTGTGCATTCTTTAAACCGAGTCAAGCCGAGTCCGGAAGTGGCGGCACATTAAAGTGTGCACCTGATTGTTTAACTTGAAGGTGCCTGATGACATTTAATCATTCAAACAAAATCATATTTAGTTTATTTTTAACGAAATAAATGTGGTTTAATCCGCATAATTTAGGCCTACTGTGTTAATTGTTTACTGTAGTATTGTTTAACTTGAAGGTGCCTGATGCAGAGTCCTGCACGGGTCTGATTTTCAAGACCCGCTCCCGCCCCGCGACGTGCAATACCGAACCCGCCCCACTACCCGCACATATTGCCAATTAGTCCCGCAACCCGACCCGACCCGTCGGCACAAGATCCGCAACCCGACCCGAACCCGCATAGCCTAGCCTATATATGAGTAGTGAAAACGTGCAATTATTAACACATGCAGTTGCATATTTGTCTCAAAAAGCGTGGGACGCGACCCGACCCGTCGGCACAAGATCCGCAACCCGCATAGCCTAGCCTATATATGAGTAGTGAAAACGTGCAATTATTAACACATGCAGTTGCATATTTGTCTCAAAAAGCGTGGGATGTTGGTTCTTTTCTCCATCTAGGATGACACCAAAAGCCTCCCAGATGTTGGATTTCGCTCTTGAGGAAGTGTTATTGAAAATGCTGTATTCCCCGCTAGAGAGCTTCACCTCAGCCATTTCGAATTTCACATTTCACAGCAGCAGATTGATGCGCTGCAGAGGTTATGATTATGCACAGTCCCGCGGGGGAGAAGTCTGAGGATTTAAACATTAAACTAAATTATTATTATTTTAATATATTTATTATGCAATACCCGCGACCCGACCTGCATCATCTTTGTTTTACCCAGAACCGAACCCGGAAAAAAGTGTTTGAAAAAATACCACCCGCGAATCAGCTTTTTTGCGGGTCACCCGATGCAGGACTCTGGCCTGATGTGAACATTTCCAGAAGAACTCTAGCTTGAATGGCCTTTGTATGTATACAGTAGGCCTACAGTATAGCCCAACCATGTACACCTTCATTTTTTCCCGTCCAAAGTTTGAATTGGATAAAGGTAATGGTTATCGATGGTGCTTTTATAGCCTATTGTATAATAACTGTGTGATTTATATTGCTTTTCAAATGCATATATGGCCACCCATTTACACGGCTCTTCCCGTCAAGAATATGAATAGAACTTAGGTAGATCACTTCTGCAAATTAATTTTTAATCACACACGTCTCCCCGTCCCAAAAAGGATAAATAAAATAAAAAGAGGAAACAATTTTCAAGTTCAGTTTTCAACGTTTTATTTAAAATAACTGACATAATAGACACCATACTGTAGGCCTATCTGCTGCGGAAACCAGGACGAGCTATTTCGGGATCTGTTTTTCAGGGGCTCCTCAGTCTCTCATTTACCCGGCTCCTTATCTTATGCCACTGATCAATGTTCAGATTTGGGAACCAATTGGAAACATGGGACTCAATCTTTTTCAACCTCTTGACGGGAAAAAAGGAAGGTGTAAATTGTTGAATGATGAATAAGTCAAGCAAGTCAAGTCATTGCAATTTGTTCCTCTTCATAATTTCCTTATAAACTAAGTAGGACGATTTAAAACTCACTTAATTGGGTTAATTTTGAAATTGCTTCAGTTTATCATCATAACATTTTACAATAAATCAAAGAATGATGCACTTCTACAAACAAAAACAACATAATTAAAACATTTAAACAAACTACTAAAAGTAGATGAACTACATTATTCAAAAGTTTACAGTAACTTCTGATAATAACACAGGGGAAATAAACGAGGCATCTCTTTTCCTCTCTCTCTCTCCCTCTCCTGACAGCCCGTCAGTATCAGGGTTAGTCAAAATGAATCCCTTGGAGGTTCTAGTGTTAATTTACTGTTTTGTCTTCTCTTTGCAATGCTTAATCGATTTGAAACCAAGTCTAACGTAGCTTAAACTTAACGTTAGCTTTCTAGCTAACACAACACATGCACGTAGCCTACCTTTCTCTGTGTTTTTTTTTTGCAGTGACGAATTAAGTTGGATGTGGTGGTCCTGTCACTGATCTTTATGCTGCAGACCCTGCATACCGCTGTTCTTTTCTTATTAGCGTCACATAATACAACATAATCCTTGAATCCAAACTTGACTATTTTTGGAGTAACGCTAGCCGCTGCCATGTTAACTGACACTCCTGCCTACTAGTGGGTTGCCAGGTTAGCACGCATGGCGCTATAATCACCCAATCACATTTCGAAAAAACTAAACGTAATATCTCAATACAAAAACAAACGCAAATATTTAATTTTAAAAAGTCAAGTCCTTTCAAGTCATCTGTCTCAAGCTTAAGTCAAGTCTCAAGTCATGCATACCAAGTCAAAGTCAAGTCAAGTCTTTTATCAATGTTAGTCAAGCAAGTCTCATGTCCAAAAATATGCGACTCGAGTCAAGTCATGTGACTCGAGTCCCCACCTCTGCTGTGGCACACTTCTGCCACACACCTGTGAATGAAAATCACAAAGAGAAAGAAAGTGATTAGGTCAAACATACAGTAAGGCTTAAATGTTACTACATTTTACGTTGATATAATTAACACATTCATGTTTGTGTGTGTAGTAGGGGTGTAACAGTATCCGTATTCGTCCTGTACCGTCACGGTTCGGCACATACATACACGACGAATACGCCTTTTTTGTACGAGTGGGAAAAAAGTCATTCAGGGCTGTATCCATTACACTATATATAATCCAGGGGGGCGGTATTGCGCCTAAAAGCTGTTTGCCAGCCGCCCTTAAACAACAAATGAAGAACATGAAGAAACGAACAAAATACAAGAAGAAGAGAAGTTAGTATGCCGATTTCAGATAACACACAGGAGCTAGAACCCACCTGCTTCTTTTAAATCAGCTGTGTGGGAACATTTCGGTTTCCCGGTGGACTACAATAACGATGAAGTGTGCGAATGGTAGATCGGACGAGGACGGTGTGTCGGCATTGTTCGATAGCGGTGCGGTATGCTAATTGAAACACACGCTAAACAATGCTAAATCATATCAGAAGGCATCACCCAGATTTGCCAATCACCGGAGCCTGGCAAAAGACAACAGCAGTTCAACAGCTGATCCCCGCTGTTTTTAATAAACCAATAGACATGAAAACCGTGAGACCAAAATAAATAACGGAAGCTTTTGGCATATGTTTTTCAACGACTTTGCACTCTTGAAACACTTTCTTATTATTTATGATGTAATATTTTCAAGACATTCTTTTTAGTTTTACAGCTTGATGAAACCTTTTTGTTTGATCAGCCATTGTAGATAATATGGCCACCTGAGTGTGTGTGTGTGTGTGTGTGTGTGGTACTGTTTTTAACTGTTTAATACAGTTAATTATTCAAAATATCAGAGTTCCTTATTTTTAAACTGAAACATGCACTACTGTTAAAAAATAAATAACAACAAACCTGGAATTATGCATTTGGGACTTTTTTTTGCTTTTTCTTGTTGTACCGAACCCGTACCGAACCGTGACCCCCAAACCGAGGTACGAACCAAACCGTGAATTCTGTGAACCGTTACACCCCTAGTGTGTAGGTGTAAGGGGCCTAATTGGTGAAGAAAGGGATAATTGCTGTTATGTGAAGTTACACATTTATTTACCTGTGTTTCCATCTCGATGAACTCCTTGTACAGTCCAAAGTACTCTCTGTGGTATTGTACTGCAAAGAACCAGGTGTTCCACCATGTTGCACAGGGGTTTGGAGGCATGGTCACCTTTTTTCTTGGAAGCTTGTTTGTCATGAAGCAGATATATCTTCTCTTGCGTGATCCATTGAAGAACATCTGGGAGAAACTCATCATGAAGCTGTTCAACTGAACAAAATCAAATCAAGTTTTATTTATATAGCACATTTATAAACGATTTTTGGTCGAGCCAAAGTGCTGTACATATAATAAAAATAGCCTACAGTAGAGACACTTTACAGCAAATACAACAGCACAGATTGTTCAGAATATCGGTAACAAATAACAAAAGGTTTGCGGAAGGCATTACCGATGAGGTTCATTATTTGTGCCATGCACGTGATGTGCAGTGAGTTGGGGTACAGCGCCTGCAGAGCAGATTTGAATGCCTTCTTCATGTAGGCTGCATTATCTGTGTCAAACACAATCACATCCTCATTTTGAATGCTGTATTCTTGTAGGCACTGCACGACAGATACAGTGGAATGATTACACTGCTCAAGGAACACGGTGTCTGCAATGTAGGCCAAGATCCGAGTGGTGCAATCAGGATGTTCAGCACGCATCTCCCCTCTACACCTAGAGTCTCATCAAATATCATAGCAACAGGTTTTCCTGCAAGAAGTGTCTTCAACTCTTCTTTTTCCTTCTCATATACTGCTCCCAAGTATTTCTCTTAAAGCTGGTGAAATCCTGGAATGGCTCCGCCATTGATTACTTTTTCATTCAGGAATTTACTCATTGCAGGATGGTCGCTCTTAGACAGTGGAATGTTGACAGTATTGCAGGTGGCGACCAAGGTCTCACAAATCTACCAAAAAAATAATAGATTTGTTTTTAAATATTGGGCTGTCTTATTTATTCTCTCTTACACACCCTTTTACTATTCAATTAAACACATTCAATGTTTATTTATTGTAAAAGCAATTTTTAATCACACACACACACACACACACACACTTCTTGACCTCATTCTGTTTTCATTTACTCGTTCGTTATCTGACCAGCTTCAATCTTGTAGGCTTCTCACCTCGTTTCTTGTAGCCCTTGAAAGGGTTTTGGAGGTTGATGCCTCAGTGAACGTGAGTTGTTTGGCTTTCTTGTCCGCCGCAGCAGAAAGCATTTTCGAATGTTTGAATGAATCAAAGTGGGTCCTCACCGTCGATTTTCTCTTATGCTCCAACAAACAGTTGCACGGGGTGCAGAATAGTTTCCCCCCACTTTCGTGCAAGACATCGGGGTACTGCTTTGCCCGGTCTTTAGCAGAAATGTTCGCCAGTAAATGAGATGGATTCGATTTTTCATCTTGGTGTTTTCTCTCTCGTGTGAGTTCCACACGTTCACTCTACGGTAGGGGTGTAACGGTATCCGTATTCGTCCCGTACTGTCACGGTTCGGCACATGCAATCACACGGCGAATACGCCTTTTTTTACGAGTGGGAAAAAAGTCTGTCACTCAGGGCAGTATTACACTATATATAATCCAAGGGGCGGTATTGCGCCTAAAAACCAGCCGCCCGTAAATAACAAATGAAGAACAAGAACAAAACACAATAAAATGAACACAATACATGAAGAAGAAAAGTTAGCTATGGCGAGTTCACACAACACACAGGAGCTAGAACCCACCTGCTTCTTTTAAATTAGGTATGTGGGAATATTTCGGGTTCCCTGTGGACTACAACAATGATGGGGATCAGACGAGGACGGTGTGTCGGCGTTGTTCGACAGCGGTGCGGTATGCTATTGGTAACACGTCAAACATGCTCAATCACATCTGAGTCAGTCTCAGTCCCCAGCGAGAGGGTTTTCTCGACGGCAGGTGACATAGTTACCGCCAACAGATCTGCCCTCACTCCTGACAACGTAGACAAACTCATCTTTTTGAAGACAAACTTGAAAATAGAGTAAAGCTTGAGTACCTTTTATTTAGGCATAATGGCCTCACACACTCACAAGTTAATTACACATGTTAGACATTGCTCCTAAAGGTACAGATTTTATTTTCTTATTATTTATTTTAATATGTTTAAGACATTCTTTTTAGTTGTACAGCTTATTTAACCTTTTTGTTTGACATCAGCCAATATAAATAATATGGCCATCTGAGTGTGTGTGATACTGTTTGTGGTTTGTTTTTAACTGTGTAATACAGTTAATGATTCCAAATGTTAGAGTTCCTTATTTTCATACCAAAACTTGCACTACTTTTAAAAATAAATAACAGCAAAAACAATTATGCATTTGGGACTTTTCTTTACTTTTCCTTTTTGTACCGAACCCGTACCGAACCGTGACCCCCAAACCGAGGTATGAACCGAACCGTGACTTCTGTGAACCGTTACACCCCTACTTTACGGTGTTGTTTACCTTCTGTGATGCGCGAGCTGATGACGTTGCGTCATCATTATCACTACTTCACGTCAAGACAAGTTAACTTTTTTTTCCTCAACCTTATGTGGAAAAATGCGGGGATTATGCGCCCTTTTAATAAATATGCGCCCTTTTAAAAATCTGCGCCATTTTGCTGATAATGCGGTAAATTATGCAATCGCATAATCGCGTTTTTCTGGAGGGTCTAGCAATATATATCGCAGGGGGGGGGGAAATCGCAATGTCAGTTTTTTCCAATATCGTGCAGCCCTAATTTAAAATGATCGTATTGTTTCCACTAAGACAGTCTTTCTAAGATAGTCTGTTCTACTGCGTACCAATGGCTGAAACTATGGCAATAGCGACGTAACTCAAACACATAGATCACACTGATCGAGGTTCTCTGCCTAATTTACTTTTCAAGTCTGTTCACTTTTTCTTTCCATTGACCAGTCTTTAAACACTGCCAGAGCCCATACCGTGTTCCTGTTAGTGTTTAGCTCGTGCTCTGTTCTTTTCCCTTTTTTCCAAGCATTTTGAACATTAAAATCGCAGTCAATCATAATAATCAAAAATCACAGCCTACCACAGTCCTAAACTATTGCATGAATAACTTAAAACATCTCATTGTGTTCTTTTACACACTTTCTATCTGACATACATATTGTATGAGGCACTGATATAAAGTTAAAAAGTATTTAAAAAAAGAGTGCACTTTGTCAAATTCAGTGCTTCCTCCTCTGTGGATGCCACTGGCCAAAATGGCTGCCACAGTGAAGCTGTAGTTCATGGGCCCCACGGTGCTTCATCATGTCCTCTGGGGATAAATATGTACTACACACAGACACAGACGTGAAGTTAATTGAAAAAGTGCGAATACTCTGCAGTTGCAAGAAAGAAAGTATTTCCATTGGCCAGTCTTTAAACACTGCCAGCGCCCATACTGTGTTCCTGTTAGTGTTTACTTCCTGTCTGTTTTCTTCTGCCGTTTTCTCTTGTGCTCTGTTCTTTTCCCTTTATTTCTTTATTGGGAACAGTTTAGCCATCATAAATCCGAGGTTTCGTGCCCTTCACACATATAAAAATGAGAATTGATTTTTGAAGTCTCTTGATGAGAGCGTCCCTGGCAGCGGTCTGCCATCAAAAAAAGAGAAGACTGCTGGATGTCCAAATTGACCAATCAGAATAGAGTATTCAACTAAGCCCTGTAATGACCATCATGGGATTTTATCTGTGCAGGTGAATCGTCACATTAAGAACGGAGATGTGATGTTACTGAACCGACAGCCCACTCTGCACAGACCCTCCATACAAGCCCACTGTGCTCGCATCTTACCGGGAGAGAAGGTATTGTATCCATGCCCCTTTCTTTTCTTTTTTTCTGTGTTTGAAATAAACTTAGGATAAATAACAAATTATACTTGGTGTTAATTTGTTTCTTCAGGTTCTGAGGCTTCACTACGCCAACTGCAAAGCATACAACGCCGACTTTGACGGCGACGAAATGAACGCTCACTTCCCTCAGAGCGAGCTGGCCCGGGCCGAGGCCTACACGCTGGTCAGCACCGATCAGCAGTACCTCGTCCCCAAGGTGGGTGAACACACTCAGGTGGAGGATTTCCTTGGAGTATCACATGATTTCATCCAACTAAGGATTAAAATGGGTTCTTCACCTCGTTTCAGTACATTTTGCTCGTCTGCTCTCTAAAACTCTTTCACTCTGCTCCAGTCACAAGCATATTGAACATTAAAATCACAGTCAATCATAATAATACAAAATCACAGCCTTTCACAGTCCTAAACTATAGCATCAATAACTTAAAACATCTGATTGTGTTATTTTACACAGTTTCTATCTGACATACATATTGTATAAGGAACTTTTATACGGTTAAAAGGTTTTTTTTTTTTAATTGCAGCCTTGTCAAATTCAGTGCTTCCTCCTCTGTGGCCAAAATGGCTGCCACAGTGAAGCTGTATTTCATGTGCCCCACGGTGCTTCATCATGTCCACTGGGGATATAAATGTACTACACACAAACACAGATGTGAAGTTAATGAAAGAGTGCAAATAATCTGCAGTTTCAAGAAAGAAAGAATCTTCAAAAACATACACAATTTATGTTAAATATTGAAGCTAGGCCTAAACAAGGCTTTGCTAAGATTTACCTGTGTGGTAGTCTAAAGGCTGGGCAAAAACAAACAGGTCAGCACTGAGGTCTCTCTCCGTCTCTCCTCAGGACGGTACACCTTTAGCAGGTCTGATCCAGGACCACATGGTGTCGGGTACGAGGATGACGATACGTGGCTGTTTCTTCACCAGAGTGCAGTACATAGAGCTGGTATACAGAGGACTGACTGACAAACCAGGCAGAGTCAAACTACTGCCACCCGCCATTATAAAACCACAGCAGCTATGGACAGGGAAGCAGGTAAAGCACTTGTTACCTTTTTTCAGTTCATTGAGATACTCACATACTCGGGAAGAAAAAAATGGAACAATAAAAATCTCCAACAAGGCGTTCTGGGGCAGCATAGACAGGTCTTTTCTCTGTTAGAGTTTTACTCGCTACAGGGTGTACTTTGAGGGTTTGTGACTTTTCAGACAGTTTACATGCAGAAAAAGCTACATAACACACAAGGGGACGGGTAATAACCGGAAAAGCATGACATGGGACCTTTAAACAATGTTTTGTATAGTGCTGTGTTCACAGTTACGTAGCCAAGATGACGAACGTTGAGTGTGAGAATGTCCAGCGTTCCACACTCAACTTTTTAAACGTGGTGCACCATGCAGGTACTCATAGATCATGTTGTCATAATTGCCATTGGGATGCACTTGCAAAATAGCAATAGCACATTTAAGTACAGAAGTAGGTGATTTGAGACATAAAATATGTTTAAGTACCCTTCGGCTTTTGGGGGTGCTTAATGAAAGCTATCATTTGTCAGCAAACTCAAGTTCATTTTTTCAGCTTTCATTCTGTGCTCTTGTATTTTTTCCTGCAAAATGTTCCTGTAAAATAACTACTATCGTGTCATGACTTGTGTGTTATTTTTTTGTAGGTGGTTTCCACACTCCTGCTGAATGTTATCCCACAGAACGCCGTGCCTCTCAATCTGGTTGGAAAATCCAAAATCCCCAGCAAAGCGTGGATCCAAGTCCCACCCCGAGCTGCCCCAGGATACAAACCTGACAGCATGTGTGACTCACAGGTACACACACACACACACACACACACACACACACACACACACACACACACACACACACACACACACACACACACACACACACACACACACACACACACACACACACACACACACACACACACACACACACAGAATCAGCACACACACACAGAATCAGCACACGCCTACATGATTGATGCTAGCTCTGCATTGTTTCCCCAGCTTTTGGCAGAGTGAAACTTGTCCGATGGGGGAATGTTGAGGAGCGTTGTCCCTATTTGCACATGTCAGCGCTCTGGCTTTCTGCCAGAAACTGTTGAATTTATATTTTTGTACAGTTTTAAGCCACAATTTAGCGATTTACTTTGTTTTCTTGGTGGTTTTAAGCTTAAAATGTTCACTGGATATTACCATTTCTGACATTTGACCAAAAGGGAAATTCTAAGTTGCTAACTCATTACTGAGTTTTAGCAATCATTCCTGAACCACATTTTGTAACCCCTATGTTACATCCCTGTTACAAATAGAAAACATGTGTAACTCATCTGTTTAAATTATATTACGGCTTCAAGTTACGCATTATTAGGGGTGCGAGAGCTTTGAGTGACATACTGGTGCCTTCTCTTGTTGCTAACCGCTAGCTGTCTGCTCTGCTGTGTTAACCAGGTCTCGATTTCCCTTACAATCCCCATTTTTGGTATTAGCCATGAGTTAGACCAGGGTGGCGCTGTCAAGATGCCGACTGCCTCTGTGATGCTGAATCTTAGAATTCAGCCAAGACCAAATCATCACACTTATAAAAGAAAACAAATCCCTCCAACATTCCGTCACAACACTTACAACTCAGGTTACTCAGGAAATTAAAGAAACCGTTCTCGACTTACAACATGCATGAGAGACAATCTAGTTTTTTCCGGCATTCCAGAACAAACACAGGACGATAACCCAGCTGATAAAGGACTTTGTCAACTCAAAATCTCCCCGGACACAGTTAAGGACATTTCACAGAGTGCAATGCATCGGCCAAAAAAAACACCTCAAACAAACGCCCGCGACCAGTTGTCGTTAATTCGAGCATTTCAAACAGCCGAATACACCCACTTTGAGCTTCATAACACTTCAAGACCTACTTCCATATTTTCCGCAGACACGGTTTAACCCCTCTTTTTTCTTCTCATTCTTTGTTTCCCAGGTGGTGATCCGTCAGGGCGAGCTGTTGGTGGGGGTTCTGGACAAAGCTCACTACGGCTCCTCATCCTACGGTCTGGTCCACTGCTGCTACGAGCTTTACGGAGGGGCGACCAGCGGCAAGCTGCTCAGCTGCCTTGCTCGACTCTTCACTGCGTACCTGCAGCTGTACAGAGGTTTTACTCTGGGTAAGAGCCCACATACAAGCAATGGAAGGTCAATACATTTGTTTCCCTCTGAAATTGCAGAGAACATAGTTTATTTGTCTGTCTGTGTTTAATTAACAACGAGTAGAAGAAGAGAAATATGTTTAATAACATTTTATTTTTGTGTGCGTCTAGGTGTGGAAGACATCCTTGTGAAACCGAGCGCCAACAGGCAGAGGAAAAAAATCATTCAAGAATCACTGAAGATTGGCACCAAAGTGAGTTACTGTTCTGGCAAAATAAACTGTCAGACACTGTCATATTTATGACAGTAGGATCATGTAAAATGTCTTTATATAGGCAATTAGAAAAAAATGCAGCCTTGTCAAATTCAGTGCTTCCTCCTCTGTGGATGCAACTGGCCAAAATGGCTGGCACAGTGAAGCTGTAGTTCATGGGCCCCACGGTGCTTCATCATGTCCACTGGGGATAAATATGTACTACACACAAATATGTAGAGAAATTAACTGAACAAGTTAAGAATGAGATAATTTGCAGCTGCCACAAATAACATTTGGTGTCAAACCTCTTAATTCGGTTAATCGGTCAGATTTGTGAAACAAATGACGACAACATTTATTGCTGTGTACCATATTCTTTTTTGTATGGCCATCAAGAGTCATATTTTTCTAATTCTACTTGATTCTGGCTATAACTATATTCATAAACCTGCAAGAATGGAATTTGTGTTGGCCACTTGGGGGCAAGTTGTGAACACAACATTGACATATCGTCAAAGAGTTGTTAGCACAAAGTTGCAAAATTACACATCCAGCAGTTATAGAGTAACTTTGTAATTTATTTGGAGTCATGTATCTGGTGAATGGTAGTCAAACAAATGCAGAATGCTCCACTATGATCACTAGCTAGTCTCTAATGGCACATTTCCACTGCAGCGGGTAGCTCCGTTTAAGCGTCCTTAATCGTCCTCAAGTTTTTGGTGGCCTTTCCATATAGCGTAGCACCGGCTAGCGGGTACTTTTTCCCTCTTTTTCCGGCCCCATAAAATCGTGGTTCTATCAGGCCAGGGCCAGGGCTGAACTAGTGACGTCAACACTCTCGACTGCTGATTGGACAGAGAGAGAATCGTCACAAGATCGCGCGCGAGATCATCCCTAGCGTCGCATATATATCTAGAAGCAAGCTTGCAGCATTTTTATACACAGCATTTTTGTAAACGCAGGAGCTACAAAAATGGCAACGTCAAAGAAAAGCACACCGTAGTCGACCGAGGAGGTGACGACGTTCCTACATCTCATTGGGGATGATAAAATCCAGCGGAAGCTCGACGGAACAATTCGAAATGTGAAAATAAAAAGCCAATCGCCCCGCCTAAACTGCGTTGCTACCCCAGGTCCTAAACTGTAATGGGTATGCGCCACGGCCTCGGACGGCCAGCGAGGCAGCCCGAGGCCTGAGCGAGGACGCTTAGGGACGCTTAAACGGGGCTACCCCACTGCAGTGGAAATGTGCCATAACTCTGTCTTTCTGCTCTTCAGTGCTAGTGCTAGAGCTAGTGCACAGTGGGATTTTAGAGCTTTACCACTGAAAACAATACTATGACACCGTAGAAAGTTAACCAATATTAAAATTAGGGCCAGGACTTTAACGCGTTAATTACGATTAATTAATTACACAAAAATTAACGCGTTAAAAAAATTAACGCATTTTAATCGCACTTTAATCGCACTTATTTTTGCACAGCGGAACGTTTCTCACTGGATGAGTTTCAGGCGTACCGATTATACTGGAGCACCAACTAACGTTCATGACTTCAGCATGGGACTTCAAACAACAACAAACCACGGTGAACAATAGTCAAACATGAACGAACAAGCTGATGAGACCGCTTTGGTCGGCCCCGTGGATGGGACATTTTGTTTTAAAAAACGGAACGGATGGAAGCGTCGATAAGAGCACGGTTGTGTGCAAATTATGCAAAAAAGAATGTGCATATCACCGCAGCACATCAAGCCTAAAGTATCACCTAAATGCAAAGCATGTAGCAGCTAGCGTGGACGTTAGCCCGACTCCGAGTGCAAGGAACCACACCCTGACCCAACCCACACTCAGCCAGATGACTGGTTTCAGGGCCAGGATAAGTAAGTCCACGTCTGAGAAAATAACCAACTCCCTAGCTCACTAATACAGGGCTCGACATTAAGGACTGCCCGATGGCCCGGGGCCATCTAGTATTTAGCTCGGGCAATGAAGCCTCACCTGCTGGTTGCCCGATCGGGCAACCTATTATGCCAGTATCATGCAGCTCGCGGATCCAGTAATGAGTGACCCGACAGTAAAACTAAACATATCTACAGTATAACTAGTTTAGGTAGTTTGAGAGGTAATTAAAATAGCTACGTGTGATATTCTAACCTGAAGTGTGTGTTACTTTTGTTCCGCTCACCGCTGCAGCTGATCTCTCTCTCCCGTCAGATTAGACTTCACTCGCGTTTATGTCCATATCGATCAGATCCAGCTAGTTCTAGCTAATGATAGACTACCTGCTTATTAAAAGACAACTACACAATAAGTGTCGCTATGCAACTGGATGCCACAAAGTATAGCACAGCATTATGCATTTGTTTACATGCCCACCGGAGCCCCGAGGCATTACCAACAGATCAACGCACAATCAACCCACACAGGACATCTCTCTCTCCACATTAAGTGTTAGACATTAGAGTTGACTATTCTTGTCTGTCACATACTCTTCTTGTCTCTCACATAAGTGGCGCAACTGAAGCGGTATTACTCTAAAGGGAAATGATTTTGAACGAAGATATTTAGATTTGCCGGCTAACGGGAACTCTGACGTGTGCTTCGCGGATGCGCTCGGCTCCTCTCGACTGCTGCTCGGGTCTGCTCGGTCAGCTTCCGGATGAGGAGGCATTCGTTCGACCAATTTACAGTAGTTAACATTACAAACATTTTTAACAGGGGCCATAATAGTGTAAATAATGTTTGTTTTGGCAGTTATAACTGAATGTAATGTTTTCTACTTTTTTCCATCTGGGAAGGCATTTGCCTTCATCAGATAGAAAGTGTTTTGACCAACAACTTAAGTGTTTCTTATAGCTATGCAGGAAGCGAGCAAACACAAGTGAAATG
This sequence comes from Pseudochaenichthys georgianus, assembly GCF_902827115.2. Classification (NCBI taxonomy): domain Eukaryota; kingdom Metazoa; phylum Chordata; class Actinopteri; order Perciformes; family Channichthyidae; genus Pseudochaenichthys; species Pseudochaenichthys georgianus. The sequence goes on from NC_047512.1 coordinate 35,338,950, forward strand.
AAGAATACAATTGAAATTGTACAATATAATATTGTGGTGGTTCATCTTATAATTCAGTCTAGAGAATGCACCAGACAGCATCTAAGACCTGCAAAAATAAAAAAATGTCTAGGGGGAGGCCCCCCAAACCCTTCGTGCCATTTCGTCCGCATGCATTTTTCAGGGCATTCTCTATTGGGCTCAGGGCCATCTGTAAATTAGCTTAGATGGCCCTGTGCTTAAAAATGCGATTTTAAAAAATGCGATTTTAAAAAATGCGATTAAAAATGCGATTAATTTCGATTAATTAATTACAAAGCCTCTAATTAATTAGATTATTTTTTTTAATCGAGTCCCGGCTCTAATTAAAATAGCAAGTTTTAAATACTAAATGATTTTCTTTATGATTTTTGCAGGTTAAAACAAATACACGTGTTGTGTTGTAATAAAGAAATGCACAGCAAACTGGAAATTAATAAATATGTTCCCTTGTCTCTTAGGCCCTGCAGGCAGCCTTCAACCTGCCCCCCAACGTGGACCACGCTGAGGCTCAGAGCCGCTGGCAGGACGCTCACCTCAACCCCGACCAGAAAGACTTCAGCACGGCCGACCACAAGTTCAAAGAAGTGGCTAACCAAGTGAACAATGAAATTAACAAGGTATCATCCCACCACTACTGCTAATGCTAACATTAGGCGCGTTCACACCGGAGTACTTTTCCGCGTAATTTTCCCGTTTAGTTCTGTTAGTATCCCTTATGTCGCGTTCACACCAAAAAGAGTACTGAGTGGCGGGAACTTTTACCCCCATTTTTAGTGCCTGCTGAGATGTGGTACTCTCCTGGGGGAAGAAAGTGCTCCAGTTCTGATTGGCTGGGCAAATTGCAAGCCACGCCCTGTAAAACTCTGAAATGTTTTGTAGAGCTGCCATTTTATTATCCTCGCATTAGCATTATTAGCATTAGCATTCGCCCAGCGCACAAGCGCAGAGAGACTAACTCATGGCAACACAAAATAAAACATGGGAGCGGTGGAGATGAGGACTTGTCGGCGTTCTGGCGAATTACTCGGAAGGCTTCAGTCCCCAACTCCGGGGACTTCCGGCCGGGGACTTTGGGTGGCAGTATACGCCGTGAAGTTGTTTGCGGCCTGCCAGGAGACCCAAAGCAGAAGAAGACGAAGTGACGTCAGCGGCTCATTTGCGTAATCTTCCCTCAGGGAACTTATTCCGGTGTGAACGCGATCGGCTCTTAGTTCCATAGGTGCTGGGAACTAAGTGCTGGGAACTAAGTACGGCAAAGTACTTAAGTGTGAACGCGGCTATTCAGTACAGTGCACATAGTTTCCACTGTAGGGTCTTTACCAGGGGACTTATGGAGGAAATACGGAGCTTTTTACTTTAGTTCCTGTCGGATAATCGGGGCAGCACCAAGGGGTATGTACTACAGGGCAAAAGAGACAACAGCAATAAGAGGAGGAAGCTGGTGAATGGGAGGAATACAACTTTGTTTACCATTAATTTAATGGCGGTTAAAGCACACCACTTTCTTCTTTATTACTATACTCTATCCAATAATTGTACTAAAGTGACAGATGTAGCTGCGAGTAGGTGTGTGTGTGTGTGTATCTTAGTTTGCTCAGTATCACAAAAGTGTCTTTATTATTGATAGAAATTCTTAAATGTTTGGTATTTAAAAACAGAACAAATGCAGCCTTGTCAAATTCAGTGCTTCCTCCTCTGTGGATGCCACTGGCCAAAATGGCTGCCACAGTGAAACTGTAGTTCATGGGCCCCACGGTGCTTCATCATGTCCACTGGGGATAAATATGTACTGCATACAGACACAGACGTGTCGAGAAATGAACTGAAGCTATAAAGAATGTCACTCTTTAAAAACTAAGAGCACATCCCTAAATATGTTCATGTGTGTTCGTAGGTGTGCATGCCAGTGGGACTCCACACGTCTTTCCCAGACAACAACCTCCAACTGATGGTCCAATCAGGAGCCAAGGGCTCTACTGTAAACACCATGCAGGTAACCCTCAAACACACACACACTTCAATAATACCCAACCGTAGGCCTACAATAAACTAACTACGTGTGTGTGTGTGTGTGTGTGTGTGTGTGTGTGTGTGTGTGTGTGTGTGTGTGTGTGTGTGTGTGTGTGTGTGTGTGTGTGTGTGTGTGTGTGTGTGTGTGTGTGTGTGTGTGTGTGTGTGTGTGTGTGTGTGTGTGTGTGTGGTGTGTGTGTGTGTGTGTGTGTGTGTGTGGTGTGTGTGTGTGTGTGTGTGTGTGTGTGTGTGTGTGTGTGTGTGTGTGTGTGTGTGTGTGTGTGTGTGTGTGTGTGTGTGTGTGTGTTTCAGATTTCATGTTTACTAGGCCAGATTGAGTTGGAGGGCCGTAGACCTCCATTGATGCCTTCTGGGAAATCTTTGCCGTGCTTCCAGCCCTATGACCCTGCCCCCGGCGCAGGGGGCTTTGTTTCCGGAAGGTTCCTCACTGGAATCAAACCACAGGTACGGCAGGAGAGATGTGTGTGTTGTTGTTAGAGTTGCTCTTAGACTGTAGCTCCTGGTACGGACAGGGAAGCCTAATGGCACTAAGAAAGCAGTCTAAGGGTGCGTTCACACCTGCCTTGTATAGTCCGGTTGAATCGAACCCTGGTGCGTTTAGCCGCTTGGTGCGGTTCATTTGGGTCGGTGTGAACGCAGTCCGAGACCTCTGAAGTGAACTAAACAACCGGACTCTGGTCCGCTAAAATAGGTGGTCTCGGAGCGCTTGCTTGCGAACTCTGGAGCGGTTCATTGCTGGTGTGAACGCAGTCCGCACCAAAACATAGGAAGCGCAGTATTTACGTGTCACAAGAACGCGGATATCTTCAAAAATCTTTAGCGAAAGAGTCTTTCAAGACATCCGCGGTTGTTTAGTTAAAGAGTAAAGCAGAATTAAGTGTTGAACAGTGTCGTGTAAAGTAAAAATTCTCCGTCAGCTACATAAAAGTAAGAACACCTGTCCTCGGTGAAACGCCCCTCCTCTGCAGAACGTCTCTCATGGATAATGTGCAGCAGCGCGGTCATTATGGGGAAAAGAACACCGACAGGCTGATCAGGAGCCCGACGTGAACCGGAGGGATCTAGATCCTGTTTGATTCCCCATAATAACCAAGTCGCTGCCCATATTATCCCGCTTATTACATGGCCACATTCTCAACAAAGTAACGACATGACTCCCAATATTAATTGAAATGCTTTTGTGGATTTAGAAAATGATTTTATTGATTTAAAAAATAGTTGTATGTATTGATTTAAATTTACATGCATCCGCTAAGAAAAATAGTCCGTTGTTACTGTTTGAGTAGCAACGGCAGGAACTGCTTCGATAGCGTTTTTGAGGAGCTTTTTGATTACAGATTTGAAAACATCGTTGCTTGCTTTAAAAGTAGCACAATTCATAATGTCAAACCTTGGAAAGTATCTAGATATCCCTGCCCTAATGCCAAAGTAACTGGCAACTGAATATGTGTCGCCGTCTGATGTCTATGTCTGGACCGCTGCGTAAAAAGGAGGGTTTCTGCCCGTTACTTCTCCGCCGGTTTCTTGTCGCTCTTGTCTTGTCAGTTTCAGCCAAACTGTATACAGTTAAATCGAACGGACTTCTTTGTACAGATGTGAGCGTCCTTAACAACGGTCAATAAATCCTTGACAGCGGTCTGTCTGTTCTGGATTAAAAACGTGTCACGTGTTTTGAATTGACCAATCAGAATCGAGTATTCAACAATGCCATGTAATAATGTTTTTTAACGGACGTTGTCTGATTATATAATCATATGCGCGGGCCGCTAGTGTCTGTTGATCTCCAGACTAAAAGCAGCATGAGAATAACCTGCCGAAAGTGCCGATGCTCCATGGCGGAGGCTCCGCTAGAAATTGCCGGGATTTGCGTTTTTACCCCCTTAATGTCTGACCAATGGTTGAACAGCATTTCCGAGCACATGACTTGTGTTTAAAATGTATAGTCCGTTTGAGTTTTGCCCGTGTGAACGCAAACCGAACCTTCTGAAAAATGAAACAATGTAACAAACTGTGGTCTGGTGCGCACCAGAGAGCGGACTATTAGGTGTGAATGCACCCTAAAGCTCTTAAGATTATTAATATTTTAATTAATAATTAATTTAAGTCGTATAACAATTCTTTCCTCGTCAATCTCAGGAGTTTTTCTTCCACTGTATGGCCGGCAGAGAGGGACTGGTGGACACAGCTGTGAAAACATCTCGATCAGGATACCTGCAGAGGTAACAAAGAACTCACTGCTTAAAATGTTTATTGATAACATTGGCGAAACCAGCAGGAAAGCAGCTTAGCAAATTCACATTCATTCACAGATGAACCCCCTTATTCAAGGGAAAGCAACATGCATTATCATGACATGTTAGATCATGACTTAAGGTATGATGAGTCTACCAGTTAAGATCCAGACGTCCGTGACTAAAATCCTTCATCCGGTTAAATATAGTATAAAAAACGCAATATATATCGCGCGGGAAAAAAAATATCGCAATGTCAGTTTTTTTCAATATCGTGCAGCCCTAGTGGTTAGTGTTAGGGAATAATTCTGCTGGACTCCTAGATATCTAACCTTTTTGCCCTTTGACTTTTATGACCAACCCTGACATCTGTTAAAGGGGCTGCTTCAGCCATATGTTGTTGTTCCCAATTTATGACCGGGCAACTCTCGGTCACAAATGGTTTATTGTTGTGAGAATGCTGGAACACTTCCTTCTCAGTGTTTGTGGACTCCAAGGTGTGAAATCTTCGAGGCCATAAGTGTCAGACACAAGTAATTCAGTGTTCCCAGCTGTTTAGTCTATCTCCTCAAATATGTTGATTACTCTCTGTCTAAGCCATCAGTGTTTGACATCAAAGCTCCTGCTCTTCCCGTGTCTCCTTCCTGAGTCGGTGACTCCCACTGCATTGCTACACAGAAGTTTCCCCCACAGATAGAGTATATGGATCAGTGGATAAAAGGTTCTTGATGTGACCAAAGCCAAGTAAACCTCCTGGGATGCTCTGCAGAAGCCTAGTTTATTGAAGAGTTGCCAGAGTGCAGCTCTGTATTGACAACATTGCATAAGCTTATGATAGAGCAGGGGTTTTCAAAGTGTGGGAAGGTGAGCCTCCCCTCAGAGAATATAAGAACAGCCGCGCCCCCCCTCCCAGTTATTATTGTTATTATTATTATTGGTGTTGTTGCTATAATGCAGGGGTATTCAATTGCATTTCAAAGAGGTTCAGTAAGAGAAAATGAAGACTGTTTCTCTCCTCTTGTCTCGTCTCTGTGTGTGTGTGTTTTAATCTATCGTGCTGACTCACTGACTGCACCGATTTGATTGGCCGAGTAGTGTCACCTCCTTAAAACATTAAACAATAACTTTTTCAAACCTTTTTATATTTATGTTTTAAACATATTGTATAACACTCCCCCACTACTTGGACTATTCCTTGCACTAGTGTTGCACGTTGTACCCATACTTGAAAGGTACCGCGATACCCTGCCATTAAAAACGTTACGATTCCTCCGTTTCATTAGTATCGGTACTTTAAGAATGACGGGGAAAAGTACTCCGGTGAGAAAGCGCTGTTTTAATAAGAGCCGTGTGTGTTCAGCGCTCTGCTTCCACTCCCTGCACTTCAGCCGTGCCTGCAGTCCCTCCCCTCTCAAGCATGCTCTAAGTGCCTCCCCTCTCTCGTGCATGCGCTAGCTGCCAGTGCATGTGAGAAAACGAGAAGCATGGCTGCAAGTGGGAGTGCAACTGCCTCTGCGCCTCGGCTTGTTGACAAAAAAGAAGCGACATTTGGAAGTATTTTAGCAAAATCTCTGACGGCCCGTCCACACTACAGCTTCGACAGCTTCAAAAACGGTTTCCAATGCGTCTGCCCATTCACTTTGAATGGGGTGACATCACGTTACTTCGCTTTTCGCCGAACTGAATTGTGGGTAGCATAGCGGTCCGTCTCCGGCGTAGCCAGCGCCAGCCAATCAAATCATATGCCAGTACAAGCTCTAGCCAATCAAACCGCTGCTTGTGTGTCAGGGGCGGGAGATTCATGTGATTGGTTGTTGGTCGAGCTTCAGACGCGCCCAGCTCCAAGCTTTTTTTGAAGCTGTAGTGTGGACGGGCCGTGACAGTGAGGGCAAGCCTACAGACACCACAAGGCCTGTCTGTAAGAGATGTATTAATTTGATTTAATACGAATTCTTGTCATTTTTTTATTTATTGTTCTCATTGTTTCAAAGTTTGTGTTATGGTTCTGGTGTGAAATAAAGCACAATAATTACATTTAAGAATGTCGAAAAAGAATCGGAATCGCAATTCTTGACTTGGTATCGGTATTGAAACCAAAATGTTGGTATCGTCACAACACTACCTTGCACCCCTCTAGAATAAGCCCGAATGGTCTCAACCATATTGCATCAGTAACGTGCACTTGTTGTTGTTATAACACGATCGCAAGGACAGTGGTAGCGATCAGAGTGTTGTTCAGTTTGTGTGTTGAAATATATCACACACCCAATTACAATTGCATGTTCAATTCACTACCCTGGAAGTTAATACGGTTATTAAAGTTGGAACAGCCTGTGGACAGCCGTTCTTCCTTGCATGTCAGTCGCCGACACCTTCTTACAGAGGACAGGCAAATCTAGCTGCACCACGAACCGTATATTTTCGCACGCCGTGTTCTCAACACATATTTTGTAAACATTTTCAACATCGTGGATACATCCTTATATGTTCCTGGCAACACACTGAACATCAACTTTGCCTCCTTATTACACTCACCCCTACTTTGGTGGGAACAATGAGTCTGGGTCTTTGATGCACACAGGAATAAACGCAGATCATCCTCTGGCTGCAGCCTTGACCGGCACTTGCTTTTGATCAAAGTCAATGCGGAAAACCCGAACTCACACAGGTAGGTGGAGGTGAAGGGAATGAGCACTTTTACAGCCTTTTTGGCGAGGTGGGGGAACTCGGTCTCCACAGACAGCCAAAAGTGTGCAAGTGTCACTTTACTCGTCTTTTTTTTTCTCCAGCTGCGCCTCCCCTGAAGCTCTCTGGCGCCCCCGAGGGGAGGCGCGCCTTACACTTTGAAAACCGCTGTGATAGAGCATTAGCTGCACTAAGGGTGTGTTCGGAAGTAGTCACTTCAAGCAAGGGAGCACACTCTGGCACAGATAAGACCATTTCGATATTCAGAGTTGCTCCCTGTCTTTTTTCTATAATATTATATAAAGCATTTAGCTAGCTAACTGGCTTCCTTTCTCTAACGGCTAATATCACCTTTAGCCTTTCTAATGTATTTTTCTAGGACTATTGTCCTGCTAGTGGACTAAACGGTGGATAAACTGTGGCGCGCTTACACTAATTGCGGCGCATAATAGTGCGCCGCATTTGCGCTTCAGAAGAGGAGGTGAGGCCCCCTCATAACTGCATGAACCCGTATGGCACAATACAACTCAGACTGCCTTATCTGTACGTCAATCAAGTGGCAAATGCCATAGTAAGGATGGATGATAGGCTAACTTTAAAAAATAAATGGGTTTTTTCTTCTTTTTTTTCAATGCCATGCGATCTACCCACACTACCTTTGCGATCGACCGTGGATGCCATTTGCCAAAATGGCATCCACAGTGAAGCTGTAGTTCATGGGCCCCACGGTGCTTCATCATGTCCACTGGGGATCAATATGTACTACACACATGCATCAGCGGAGCTTAGGGCTGAGCAATACAGATGTAGCGCTTCATTTCAGACAGTTTGAAACACAAGGGCCGTGATTGGTACGTGATCTGCCCTCGCTCAAGGGAAAACCTCCAGCTTGACTTGAGACCGCCCCCGTGATAAATACATGTAATTATAATGAAGCCAGCTGCAATGGATCATTGATCCACCAGGGGGTGCAGTGGGGTTCCACACTGGAGCTCATGTAAAATAAAGTCAGATACAGTACGCTGGATGTACAGCGGAACTTTGTTAAGATCCATATGTCACGGATATCATACTCTGTGCTAAATAAGAGACATGTAATCATTTACAAAACATCACCATGTCGAAAAAAACAAACGGGAGGAAATGTAGCCCGGATTGTTAATCCTAATTTAATCATCATCTTCACCACGATCATTCATGTTTATGTTCGCCGAATTGACATGAAATTACTGACACATATGAATATACTGTATTCAACTTCATTAAAACGTTATTAATGTGCCTAAACTCAGTAATTCACTAAAAATGAAGGGTGTTATTTTCCCCATAAGGAACAAGTCGCTGCAAATTATTTCCCCCCCCCCCCGATCTTTCTTCTCCAGCAGCTAAATTAACTGTACTGTAGGTTACTCCGAGTGACAAGCTTACAGTTAGTGACGTAACAACACCATAAAAGCTGGTGGGTTGAAAGCAATACGGGAGGTAAAAAGAACTAGAATAATTGTGATTTATTTATTGTGGCTTTTATGTTTTAGGTATAAAATGTTATATAATTCAGGCTTATAACTCACCCTTCTCTAAAAGCCTTCAACAATGACAATATTCTACACACACACACACAATTTAAACGCAGACTTCGTTAAATAAACTTGCTAATTAATTAAACCAGTTCAATAAGCATTATTCTTATTCTTATCATTCTTTATGAGCGCAGAAATGGTCTTAAAATCAGACCTGTTTTTTAAATGACATCTGACGGCAGGCAGTTAGCTCTGATCACCTAATGATAAATGCGCCACACCTAATCGCCGGCCAATCAGCCACAGAGCTCCCTCTATACAAATCAAACTGTAGACGGTGGGAAAGCACCTACAGTATTGTTTTAAATAATGGCCGGAATGTGACCTGTGAGCCTTCTGAATTACCGTGGGAAAGCACATTCTAAACTAAAATGTTCAATCAATAAAGTAACATCTTATGTTATCTTAATAATATCTTCATATTAATAATAATAAATTATACAGTATGTGTCCGAAAGGGAGCAGGAGGAAGCAAACACAAAAATATACAAAAAATATACTGCATATTAAAGCAAACTATTGTAAAGGTAAAAGTATGAGCATAACAAATAAAGAAGTGTAATGTAAACATTTACATTATTATTATGATTATTTTATATATAAAGACTATATATTATTGAATTACAAGATTAGATATACTTTAGTTGATCTAAAATATTGATGTGTTCAAATGCTTTTCAAAACACAACTGAAAGTCCATGAAAGTTGTCTTTCTGTGCCATCTCCTGGTTAAAACCTGAAATTGAAAATCTGGCAACGCCCTCTTGGAAAATAGTGGGAGGGCTTAACATTCCTCGATACTGGTTTTAAGCAGGTCGTACGCAGGAAGCTGTAAGCTGGAGTCTGAAATGAGGTGCTACATCTGTACATACTTATATTATTTATAATCGTTATCTGACTCTAAATATAATAATAATAATAATAATTAGGGCTGTCATTCGATTAAAATATTTAATCGCGATTAATCGCATGATTGTCCATAGTTAATCGCGATTAATCACAAATTAATCGCACATTTTTTATTTGTTCTAAATGTACCTTAGAGGAATATTTTTCAAGTTTTTAATACTCTTAATTGTGGTGTGTGTGTGTGTGTGTGTGTGTGTGTGTGGTGTGGGTGTGTGTGTGTGTGTGTGTGTGTGTGTGTGTGTGGGTGTGTGTGTGTGTGTGTGTGTGTGTGTGTGTGTGTGTGTGTGTGTGTGTGTGTGTGTGTGTGTGGTGTGTGTGTGTGTGTGTGGTGTGTGTTGTGTGTGTGTGGTGTGTGTGTGTGTGGTGTGTGTGTGTGTGGTGTGTGTGTGTGTGTGATCGTTGGAGCTATGTGCAACTCAAGGCATATGCTCGAACGAGCATATACATATGGTCTTGGTTCTCTTTTTATTATTGACTTGGTTTATCCATACATGTACTTTGCTCAAAATACAAACTATATTCTTTACAGTCTATAAAGTTAAAAAAAACACCTACAAAAATTGCATGTATCAACATTGCCTGGTTTTGAAGGCTGCATTACATTAGTGTTGTAATATTTAAATGTATGTGTATTATTTTTCACTAAGACAATATATCCATGCGAAAAGTATCATTTTTAATACTGTCCCAATATTGAGGGATTTTTTCCAAAATATTGTGATGTTCGAATTGCTTCATATCGCTCGGCTGAGCTATTGAAAACAATATCACTTGCATCTGCTTTCACTGACCGTCTTAATAAGACTGAAGAAACTCATAGTAGCATGCATTGTCCTTTTTCTCTTCTCTCATCCCTCACACCCTCTCCTCTGCAGATGTGTCATAAAGCATCTGGAGGGTTTGGTGGTGCAGTATGATCTGACGGTGAGGGACAGCGATGGCTCGGTGGTGCAGTTCCTGTACGGTGAAGACGGACTGGACATCCCTAAGACTCCGTTCTTGCAGGAGAGACAGTTCCCCTTCATAGAGGACAACTACGAGGTAAGACAGAGCTAAACACGAGATAGTTAAAACAATATATGGTATTAAACCAGATATTATGAGGCATCTGTGATTTAGAACAGGGTTTGTTTAAAATGTATTTATATATGAATTTATTCAACAGGGAAAGTACACATAAATGACCATTGCTGTAAATGCATTTGTGAGCTAGCCAAGATGCTATTTTTCATCCTCACTCCCTGGACAGATATTTCAGCGTAAACCCAAAAACGAATTGTAATATTTACCGAAGATAATAAATCATAAAAACCATTCAACGTTGAGAATTAAAGCACACAGCAGCTTGCTTGATTTGTATCTGATCACAGGTGGAGCTGAGGTGCAGGTCAAGCAGAAGTTAGTTACATTTACTTTTATAAAGTTATCCAGAGGAAAGTAGCAGAAAAATAGTCATTAACCCTCTGGAGTCTAAGGGTATTATCTCGATTTTTAGATGTTTCCTTAAATCACCTTTTAAATGTACTTCTTATAACATGGCACCCCATGTGTTACATATCAAAATGTGCAGGACAATCTCTGGTCTGGAGCATTAAAAAAAAATGTAACCAACAATTTATTATAAATATGTTTTTTTCAACCAACTATTTATATAAATATAAGAAACTGGAAAATCTCACTATTTACAATATTGAACATCAGTACTTTCAACCAACTATTCATTATAAATGTCAAGACAGTGTCAAGGTATTTGTCTGTCTTCCAAGACAGTGGGTCTGGCTGCTGTGTAGGTGGTGGGGGTACAAGTGCTATACGAGACCTCCTTGCTGGCTGGGTTGAAGGTGATGGCTGTGGTGGAGCCTTTGTGCTGAGGTGTATCTTGACCTGGTGGCAGGCACATATGGAGGTGGAGGCAGCTGTAGTGATTAGGGATGTGCATCTCCATCACTGAGGCCGATGCGATGCGCATCTCGATACGTTGCCACGATACGATACATTAACGATACATTTGAAACACCAGGCGATGCGATACGATACGATTCACCCCTGTTGCGATACAGTTCGATACGATTTGATTCAACATTATGCGATACGATGCGATTCAACACTATGCAAAAATAATGATACTTCAATATGGTACGACAGAGGATTTTTGTTTTATTCCTTATATGCAGCAAATCATACATTAACAAAAAAGTGCTTTACATATTTGGTACTGCACATTCCATCATGCCGTTTATTTTTTTACCTTTAAAAGCTCTCCAGAGTACAGTACAATTGTATAACACCTCACAGTTAAACAATGTAAGGATGCATTGCTCATGATTAACAAATAACAGCTACCATGGTGCCATGCCCATACAGCTGCCAGCCTGATGTGCTTAACACTCATAGGCTAACTCACCAGTGGGTTCTATAACAATAAAGAATATAAATAACCTTTCACAAACATGTATTTCATAACTGCTTATAGTAAGGAAGACATTTAAATTATTATTGGCCTTCACAGGCTGCTGTAAACTAAACACCACTCTCTCTGACAGAACACCTCACTGAGTGATTGAACTCATATGTCTAACTTTCAGGTTTCTCTTTTCAGCCGCAGACCCCATGTCGCCTCTTTATGTGCGTCGCTAAGTTCCTCGTACTACTTGTGTACTTTAAAGTGGCTCGGCATCGTTAACAATTTGCGAGCGATTTTTCAAGTTGACCGTCTGTAGTATATAGTGCCGCGCACATATACCATCAGGACGTTACTGATGGGGTGCGGCTGCGGAGTGATACTGTGTGTATGCAAGCCCGCATCAAGGACGGATCTATGTATCATGGCTGTAGACCTGTTAAGTAATAAAGATACCTCATACAAAGGTCTACGGATACCTTATTACTCTCCATGACCTGCGGTCAACTATATAGCATAAAGGATTATTACACCGTCTTTCTTGAACAATCCGAAGTGTTGCCAAACGTTTGATTTGTAGGTATTTTTCGGTGCGCTGTGTTTCTCTTTCTCCTCAACTTCCGTGTGGGTTGATAACTGAGACTCTCTGCGAAGTGGCGAAGCAAATATCAAAGATCGTCTCTGCTGAGCGTTGACAAGATGAGGGGATTTTATATTAATGAATCGGTTTTTTACCGATGCAAAGACGCTACGCAATCGATGCATCGCGAGTTCAACCCAAACTGTAGCCGATGTGCACTCTTTCAACCGGTGCACTCGCATCTTGAACGTTTATGCCGGTGCACCGATGTGAATCGGTGAATCTTAACATCTCTAGTAGTGATGCTGGTCCTTTGTGGTGATGGCTCTGGTGAAGGCCCTTGAGCCACAGTAGATCTTGACCTTGGGGCAGGCACAGATGGATGTTCTGGCTGCTGGATAAACGCCGCCTGTGGGCCACTAGGCCCAGGCAGCTGTGAAACATCTCTGTAAAACAAATTAAAATGTAGGACAATAATTACAACTAATTTCATTGAAATAAAGTTCAAGTAAAATGTTGTTCAAGCACAAATAACAATGCACACATAAAAAGAAAGTTTGGGAGGTTGGACAGGAGTCTCTCTCTCTCACACACGCGCACACACACACACACACACACACACACATCAATGGCAAATTCATGTCTATAGCCACTGTAAATGTCTCCGTTGTGGGACGAATGAATGATTAATTTAATAATCTACACATGTAATCTCACTTTTACACACCAAAATAACTTTAACACAGAGTAAACGTCTGCTAATGGAGAGTCTATTTTGTCCCAAGAAAAAGTTCATGACATATTCTCACACGCACCAAGCCCTGGCAGCACATCACCCCCACTCTCTTCAACCTCCACTGATTCCCGGTCAAGTCCCGCATCACGTACAAATTCCTCCTCCTCACCTACAAATCCCTCCATGCCCTCTCCCCTCAGTACCTCACAGATCTCCTCCACCCATACATCCCGTCCTGCACCCTTCGATCGTCAGACTCTGGCCTGCTCTCCATTCCCCATTCACGCCTCCCCACCTTCGGGGACCGTGCCTTCAGTGTCGCTGCCCCCACCCTCTGGAACTCCCTCCCTGCAGAAATCCGCAACGCCCCTTCTCTCAACATCTTCAAATCAACCCTTAAAACTCATCTGTTCAACATCGCCTTCCAACAATAACTCACTCCCCCCCACTTACACTTCCATTTCTGCCCCCTGTTTTATGTTTATGTCTTGTCCTTGTATGTTTTTTTGTAAAGCGACCTTGAGGTTATGAAAGGCGCTATATAAATTCAAGTTATTATTATGACTATCGATAAAAAAGATATCAATAAACCTATTGTTCATTTTCGCGGTATTCCCCACACATTGCCAGTACACTATTACTGTAATATTTACACTTACCCATGTCCAAATGGATCCTTGTTTTTGTCTTTGTATGCTTCTTCTTCAGAAGAGTGGAAGACTTCAGGTTCTGAGGCTCTATCTTCACTGCTGCTAGCGATAAAAATCTCTAGCGAAGTCGGCAACTGTAATTTCTTTTTGCCATTTCCTCTGTCTCTCTCTCTCTCTCTCTCTCTCTCTCTCTCTCTCTCTCTCTCTCTCTCTCTCCTCACAGACGTAAATTGATGGGAGACACGTGGGTTATGTTTTTTTTTACTTGGTGGGTAGGTCCTTAGTGATTTCTCGATGTCCATTCATCATTTCAGACCATCATGGCTGCCGCCCGAGATTTCCTTGACGGACACACGAATCCACCAATCCCACACAGTGTAAAGTCAAGCTGCTTTGAGCGGCCATATTGGCTGCTGTGCCCTGGGCTGCAGTCGAATAGTCCATTTAGCTTAGGAACCTTCCTAACCGAGTGAAATGACCCTCAGTGGCAGCCATGATAAGTGCCGTTCGAATTCTCTAGATGATAGGAAAGGAGGTTTCAAACTTCCTTTATAACCTCCTTTAGCTTAGGAACCACTGGACCTCCCTTGACGAAAAGGAGAAGAGAAAATGCTGCCCCACAATGCCTTGCAGCCGCAGAATTTGCCGTCACACAACAGTCGGCCATTCACGGAAACAACCGATTATGACCGAGAAATTATATCATGAAAGTTACGGTGCTTATTAAGCATTTTAAAACGTATGTGGTAAGTTGCCAAAGTGCTTTGTTTTGAACATTCATCAGTATTATAATAAAAAAGAGAAATATGAACGTTAGTTTTGACTGAAATGATCAAATAAAGTCAACATTTCACAGTGTTTACTGAGCTGTGTGGGGTTTGTTCAACTTTTAAAAGATGTTTGAATGGTGATATCCACGTTAAGGACTAACGTTTATAATAAATACATTTGTATTTATTTTAAGATATTTTCATAGTTCATACAATCATACGTATTGGGATCATTTGTATTAATGTGGACCGGAGGAAGAGGGTGACGAGCATACGTTTCACTTTCCTTTTTTATTTCAATTCCAACTTTGGTCATGAAGAATATGTTTCTCTGTTGTCCAAGTTCATAAAGCATAAAACAACAGCATCAGAGCACGGTTCAGAGTAGGTATGGGTATCGTTAAGGTTTTAACGGTACTACTACTTTTATCGATACCGCTTATCAGTCCGGTCTTTTAACGGTATTCTTATCGGTTCTTTTGAAGAAAAAAAGAGGTAAATTAATTAAACAAATTGTGAACAAAATGAGCATTGCTTTTTATTTAAATTAAATACATAATATTTCACATCAAAAGAAACAACAATGTTTAAACAAATAATATTAAAGGAGAGGTGTCATGGCCATTTCCACTGATCATAATTCCATTGTTGAGGTATACTAAAATAGAAAAATACTGTGCAATTTTCCAAAATCACATTGGTTTCTCAAACAGCATCTCTGTAAAGTATGTGTATTCAGCAGTATTCACTTTCTCCACTAAATGGCTCGCTGCAGCTCTTGCCCCCCCCTTCCCTGTGAGCACAGTGTGCTCCGATTGGTCGGGACGTTGTGAATCGCGCTGAGCTCCGTGGAGGTGTGATTTCCTTGTTTAGCGATACACAGCAAAACACAGCCAAACTCACCCTGAGCACACACAAAGTCACAGCCGAAGTAAAAACAATAAGTGTGGCTTGATATTGAGTAAGAAAAAGGTTGATAAACGCTGTGAGAATGGCTCCACGGATTGGCCCATTTGGTTCCGGGTACCGCATGACCGTATCGCGTCATAGTTCTGGGCGTGGCTACTGGGTGCTTCTACGACACAGCACCCAGGAAGTAAAAAATGGACAATGACGTTTCACCAACGAGGTGTTTTGGGGAGGTATTTTCTGTTTTAGAGTTTTACTTGCTACAGGGTGTACTTTGAGGGTTTTGACTCTGCACACCGCTTACATGCATAAAAACCTTCATAACACACAAGGGGACGGGTAATAACCGGAAAAGCATGACATGTCTCCTTTAAATAATGTGATGACAGAACTGTAAACAGAATGAACATTGCTTTTTATTTACTGAAGAAATACAGTGGCACTGGTACAGAGCAACACTGGTTGGGCATAAAGGTATCCTGCAAAAGGCCTAACAGTTCTTCTGGAGGAAGATTAACATGTTTGCCTTCTCTGGCAGAAGTCGGGACCTCTCCTGGCTAATAGTGTTCCCTGCAGTTGAAAATACTCTCTCGCTAGGGGTGGAGGAGGCTTGGACGCAGAGATATTTTGTTGCAAGGTGTGTAAGGAGGGGCAGAGTAGCTCTCTTTTCCCACCACTACATCACAGGATCTTCAGCCATGGGTACTGGAAGCAGGTGTTTGTAGAGCTCAACCTCTTGGTCAACACGCTCGTTAAGGGTGAGAGACGAGGTGTTATTTTGGGTGGTCACCTGAGAACAGCTCCTCCAAGGCACACTTTGGTTTGAACAATGGATGAGTCTCCTCCATTCCCTCTACTTCAGACTGCTCCTCCTGCTCTGTGTCTGTCTGCCATGGTGTTGCTTCTGTCACATTGGCCTCAACAGTTGCCTTCCTCCTTAGCCTGTCCCAGGTGGCATCACTCACCAGCCTTCCTTTAAATCTGGGGTCCATTGTTGTGGCCTCATGCAGAAAGGCTTGAATATCCTCCCCTTGATATCGTCCAGAGAGGTTTCCCCATACCCTCTTTGATGCTTGAAACTAGGGATGGGTACCGAGCCCCGGTATTAAACGGGCCCCGGGGCTGAATTATTAAAGACCGTAGTACCGTTAAGCTCCGACGTTATCGGTCTTTTTATCGGTACTGGAGACATGTAAAAAATATGTCATGTGTATTATTGCTACACAAACATTATATTGCATTTTACTGCAACTAAGCGCTCTGTGGTGTGGTTAAACTTTACCCGTCTCGCTCGTTGCCTAAAGTGCAATAAGAGTTTAGCATGTAAGGGCGCTAACACGAGCAATTTGTCTAAACATCTTGCAAAAGTGCTCCACATTCAGACGGAGAAATGCACCGTTTTCGACTGTCTTTCTAATAGCTCTATAGCCCCTTCCACGAGTAGCGTTTCCACGTCAGGTGTTATGTATGCTAGCAGCGACACACGGAGCTAACTCAATGATACAAACATGGGTTAATGATTAGAGGTAACTGAGTTACCGTACTTTTCGGACTATAAGCCGCAGCAGCTAAATTGTCCGTCTGTCTTGCTCTCGTTCTGTCTCTCGGTTCCACTTTTGATTTGGCGCGCTACCTGTCTCACTCTTTTCCGGCCTTCAGCTTTTCCTGCTGGAGCCCGCCGCTTAAAGGTGGCGGGCGCGGACCGGTCATAGAGCCCATAGTGTTAAAGGTGGTTAATTTTACCTGTAAAATCCATAGATTTAGGAGGTTCCCTAGTGGCCGTTAGCTGTACAAAAAAAATGGGGGAAAAAGTCGCGGCTTATAGTCCGAAAAATACGGTATTTATTTTGTTAAAGTTTCAGCTATTCTGTTTACAGTTCTGTCATCAGATTATTTAATACGATTAGTTAAAACGTTGTTGTTTCTTTTGATGTTAAATATTATGTATTTAATTTAAATAAAAAGCAATGTTAGTTTTGTTCACAATTTGTTTATTTTCATTTAATCGTTTATTTGAATAGGGAAAATGCACATTAATGAACACTTTAGACAAATAATGCTTCAAGTGTAAATATGCCGGATTTTTAGCTTAGTCCCTGACATACAAGATATAGTTAGTTTACCTCATTTTTTTCTCCAAAAGAACCGATAAAAGTACCGTTAAAAGACCGGACTGATAAGCGGGATCGATAAAAGTAGTAGTACCGTTAAAACCTTAACGATACCCATCCCTACTTGAAACAAAGGTTGTGTCCTCATGTTTCAAAGTTAAGTGGTCCTCAAGTTTTTGGAGGATGGGTATCATTTGTCCACAGGTGGCATCTTTTTCATAAGACACACAAATTGTGGATGTATACAGGATCTTCATGAGCTTGACAAACTCCTCAGCCTTATGAAAGTCCTCATCCTTCAGGCGGTCCAGGTTGTCCTTTGTCAAAGCCTTTCGCAGTCGTGGATCCAAAGCTGCAGTCTGGATCGCTGGAAACTGCTCCATAAATCTCTCTATCATCAAATAGAGGGAATTCCACCTGGGGGGTATACTACGAAGCAGGATTTTCGCTTAGCCGGCTAACTTCAGGGAAAACTCGGGGTTTCCGGTCCTACGAAGCTGGTTCTCTTTTTAGCAGGCTAGATCTCCATGGTAACTTATGCTTAGCGGCTAACCTGGCCGGGACCAGGTTAGGTTGCAGGCTAAGAGCTCAACTCAGTGAAAGCACTCCCTGCTGACCAATCAGAGCTCAGTGTGCGGAGTTTAAAGCGATCAAGTCATATTACAGGAGAAAGGAAATACAGAAAAGCTGCCGTTGCAGGAAAGACGGCCGGCAAAAATCACCGACTGTGAACGTGAACATTAATAGAATATCACCTCCCATCTTCAGAGCAATCTGACTATTATAACATAAGCGTTAAGAAAGCTTACTTAAATATCTGCCACAACACAAGTAATCGGATCAGAGTAACATTAAGTACAGGCGTGGCATATCACATCATAATGTATCATATATTTCCTTATCTGAGTCAGCTGAGCCGTATCTGGCCGTGCAACACTCAGTGTCACATACTGTATGCAGAAGTATTATTTTAACAACACATTAAGTTGACGAAACACTCGAGACAAATGTAATTAAAGTCAGATCCACTCGTGTCTTAGACGGGGCAGTGATATCATAAACCTTGCAGGTGCAACTATGTGGCTTTTATCCTGGATAAAGTGTTTAAGTCATGAATGTTTAACATCTTCATATTTGTCTAATTATATAGTTGACTTTTCATTCAGGAAGTATGACGCTGCGCTGTCAGTACGCTTGTCCATGTTTGTGATTGTTCGAATGCTCCAAATACCACCCCTTTCATGTGAACGCACACCTAACACGGCTGGCTTGAGCGATCCACTTGATAACCCGTGTCGTAGTACCTTTTAGCGAGAGCGCGTATGTTTTGGATTAGGCCAACCGGCTAACTCAAACATATCCAGGTTAGGTTGAACCAACTTCGTAGTACAGGCCTCTGGTCTTGACATCCAGGATCAAGGAGTGTTGTGGAAGGCCTGAAACAAAAACAACTTACATGTAAGTACTGGACACTTGAAAATTGAATTAAATTGTTAAATTTGGGAATTTCTAAATAATAGTTTCTTACCAAGGAGCTGCTGCTTTTCCTTCAAGATGGTAGCTGACATCGAGGATCTCTTGAAACAGACAACCACTGCTCTGATTCTGGCTGCCCATTTATCAATAGCAGCCACTGTGTAGATTTTCTGTGCTGCCAGATTTAAAGTATGCGCAATGCATCCTATTTTCAGGATGTGCAGCTTCTTCATGGCAACATCCATATTACCAGCATTGTCAACAGTCACAGCTACAATCTTGCTTGGTTCTATCGCAAAGTCTTCCAGGATCTCCTCTGCAACTACTTCACCGGTTTGTGATTTGTACACTGCTCTTGTGTGGAGGACCTTCTGTTTTAAGATGCCCTGGATTGTGTAGTGCACTGTTACAGTGAGGTAGTGGTCCTGGCTGAGACTGGTCCACCCATCTGATGTGATGGCAAGCTTGGGCACGTCCTTTATCTCACTGATCACATTGGCCTTTTCTATACCATACCAGGTAGGAATTAATGTATCACTGATACATGGTTCTCAGCACGAAACCGATGGACTGTCCACTCCAAGTAGGGAATGAGTCCTTACCTCAAGTGAAGGAGTTCAAGTATCTCGGGGTCTTGTTCTCGAGTGAGGGAACAATGGAGCGTGAGATGGGCCGGAGAATCGGAGCAGCGGGAGCGGTACTGCAGTCGCTTTACCGCACCGTTGTGACGAAAAGGGAGCTGAGCCAGAAGGCAAAGCTCTCTGTCTACAGGGCCATTTTCGTTCCTACCCTCACCTATGGTCATGAAGGATGGGTCATGACCGAAAGAACGAGATCGCGGATACAAGCGGCCGAGATGGGTTTTCTCCGCAGGGTGGCTGGTGTCTCCCTTAGGGATAAGGTGAGAAGTTCGGTCACCCGGGAGGGACTCGGGAGTTGAGCCGCTCCTCCTTCGCGTCGAAAGGAGCCAGTTGAGGTGGTTCGTGCACCTAGTTAGGATGCCACCTGGGCGCCTCCCTAGGGAGGTGTTCCAGGCACGTCCAGCTGGGAAGAGACCAAGGGGTAGACCTAGGACCAGGTGGAGGGATTATATCTCTTCGCTGGCCTGGGAGCGCCTTGGGATCCCCCAGTCAGAGCTGGTTGATGTCGCCAGGGAAAAGAAAGTTTGGGACTCTCTGCTGGAACTGCTACCCCCACGACCCGACCACGGATAAGCGGGAGAAGATGGATGGATGGATGGATGAGGTAACTCCTGGAAGGAGGGCTATATTTGGGGTTGAGTGCCTTGCACATTTCCCTGCAGTAAAGGAAGTAAAAATGCTTTTGGATTAAAAGACATATACGGAATGTTTCTTTGTCTACTATTATTTATACTGTGTGTAAGAAAAGCACAACTTTGTATTTTGAAGAAATAACATATAGAAAGTGTTCAAAAAAAATGAATCAGTCTATTATTGAGTTATTGTGTTTAGAGTGATGCGAATAACATACTACTACTTTATCCTAATAATTAATACAACTCAATTTTGACAAAGTGTTACCTGAAGCCCTTGGAATCCACTGTTGCAAAGGGGTGTAGGCCTTTCACTATGAACATGGTCACGGCCAAGTGGCAAGCATTCAGACTCTCCTCAGTCATCCTCCCACTAGCTGCTAGTGCTAACAGGAACGGGGTTTGGGCTTGTATATGTCTTGGACCACTGACGGTGAGAGTGGTGGGTTGTTTCATTGTAGCTGAAACTTTAACAAAATAAATAACTCAGTTAACTCTAAATCATTAACCCATGTTTGTATAATGTAGTTAACTCGGTGTGTTGCTGCTAGCATACATAACATACCTGACGTGGAAACGTTACTCGTGGATGGGGCAATGGAAAGGCTGTCAAACGGTGCATTTCTCTGTCTGGATGTGGTGCACTTTAGCTAAATGTTTGGACAGATTGCTCGTGTTACCGCCCTTACATGCGAAAGGTTTATTGCACTTTTGGCAACGAGCATTGTCCACATCGAGACGGGTAAAATATAACCAAACCTTGGAGTGCTTAGTTCTCTCCGCCGTGTGTGTGTTGCTGCATGTAGGGAGATCGAAAATACACCATAGACGATCTTTTTTGGTCTTTTTGCATGTTAGAAACGGAGTTGGCAAAACTAAAACGGCAATATAATGTTTATGTAGCAATGAGACATATTTTTTACATGTCTCCAGTACTGATAAAAATACCATAATATCTGTAACTTTTGAGGAAGTTAGTCAGAAATAGCTTCTCCTTTATATAGCAGGGGTGTCAAAGTGTATAAGTCTGCGATTGCGCATTTCTACTACTATATAACTTGTAATACATATAGCTTTTAGTTTGACTTCAATTTAAGGGAATAATATAGTTTTTAGGAAACTCACTTCCATTTAACGTATGCTTAATGAGCTAAAAATAGTTCCTGTAATATAACCATGGCTGTACAGAGTGAATTTCATGAGTTATACAATAAAACTATTTTTCTAGAATGTACATTGCCGTTAAAATTGATGAATGAAGTGTAAATAACAAGGTAATGTTCAGTATGGCAGAAAATCTGTTACCTGTAACTGGGACGGATGTGACACCTTTTTTTAATAAATTGTAATAAAATATGATTGTTATTCAAATGGTTATGAAACAAACAAAAAAAACTGGCGTGCAGCAGAATTGAATCAAACCTCAGATAGACCTATAAAATGTATGATTTGTGTTTTTGCATAACACAGTGCTGCGGTATTAGCACAGGTGCAGTTTTAACCACAGCCTGATAGCTAATCATAGAGCAAAACCCGCATGATAACTAGTCCTCGACCTCTGTGTACAGAAAGAGTGCAGCCTTGTCAAATTCAGTGCTTCCTCTGTGGATGCCACTGGCCAAAATGGCTGCCACAGTGAAGCTGTAGTTCATGGGCCCCACTGTGCTTCATCATGTCCACTGGGGATACAAATGTACTACACACAGACTTCAGGAGGCATTAGCAGAACTTGTGAACAGTATTGTATGTCAATTTACACATGTTCAGAGTCTTACTTTTAGCTTTAGCCTGTTGTTTATAACTGATGCTGTGTCTCAATTCTAACACTTTTCTAAGTACACTGCCATTTTGCACACTGTGAACGTGCAGTGTGTGATTCAAAGGAAGTGATGATTGCCACATTTAGCTAGCTAGCTAGCAACATTAGGGTTCGCGGCACAAAATCATTACAGACTCAACGATGGCTTATTTTACACAACAATATAGTTATATGTTTCTTTTTAATAGTGAAAAAAAACAAATGTATAGCTTTTATTTGTTTAGTGGCATTATAGCAGTTGGCATTAAGCATGGAAGCAGAGGGAAAGTTTACGAAATATGCTTGCTCACATTTCTTAAACTTAATTTATAACATAATGTATTTCGAAATAGTTTATGCCAGCAAGTCTTTTTCAGTTTTGGTTTGTCTAAGCTTTAAACAAACCTGATCCTCAGTCTGAATTAAAAGTGTTAGCAGATGTCGTTTTAAGCTCAGCCATGCCAGCTATTTCCCACTGATTCATGTCTTTGTCTTAAGCTAGGCTTATAGTATCTCTTGTAGCCTACAGTTAAAAAGGTTACTTCCAAAACTGCTCTTTTTATCTTCCTACCAAGGAAACATTATTATATCCTGCAAACAAATAAAAAGTGTTTATGTTGTAGATTAAAATGTCCCTACACAGTATAGACTTCCATTAAACACCATAGTTTAAAAAAAAGCATGCATTACCTCACATTTGGTGTGTTTCCCCGTTTCCGTCAGGTGATCAGGAGGCTGCAGGGGCTGGACGAGGTGTTGCCCCGCCTGGACCTTCACTCTGCCGCTCGACACTTCGCCTCCATCCAGCGCTGGAAGGCCAAGAGAGAGGTGGCTTGTCCACGCAAAGGTACCACACACAGTTTAGTTGATACTAAAAGTGCAAAAAACATGCATACAGATGTAGCACCTCATTTCGGACGTCCCTACCGCAGTGGGGCCGTGATCGGCACGGAGTCGATCCTCGCTGAAAGGAAAACCCCCGCATGACTTGATATGCCCCCTTGATAAATTATAATGAAACCAGCTGCAATGGATCATGGATCCACCAGGGGGAGCAGTGATTAAAAAGCTGCCACACTGGAACTCATGTGAAATAAACAGCTGATAGATCTACAGGTAGGGCTGCTCGATTATGAAAAGAAATGTGAACAGTATGTTTTTAACAGTTGATTACCTCGAACTTTAAGTAGAATTCAACTGAAAAACCAATAAAAAATAAATATATATTTGAAAAAATAAGTAATAATAAAAAAATAATCGTTTTATTTCGATTACGTTGTTTTCGTGATCGTTGCAAGCCATAATCGTAATTGGGATTAAAATACGATTTAATTGAGCAGCCCTATCTACAGGTATCTGATATAGCGGCCCTTTGTTAAGATCCATATGTCACGGATAGGATCATATTCTGTGCTAAATAAGAGACATGTGTTGTTTTGTAAATACAAAACATCACATGTTGCAGTGCATGACATTAAGGATTTTCGGAGATGGCCCTGTGGCAGGCTTGGATTTTCGTCATTTTAGGGGCAAGGCCATTGTGTCACACATTTTTTCAGGGCGGAAAGGGCACATGCCAGGGCACAAAGTTCATTGAGGGAAACATTTGTATTTGGAGCTTACAAATAAATAACTTCACTTTTTAATGACAAAAAACAAATCGCTTTTTTAATATCAATAATCGTATCATCATATAGGCCTTAGTATTACCGTATATAAAATGAAATACTTTACTTTGAATAATTAGTGTTTGGTATGTTTTCCATCTACTACTCCCATTCACAAATCCGAAATTAAATCAAAAATTCTATTAATATGTAACAAATATATTCCATTTCAGAGCAGAAGAAACAGCCTTCAAGGGTCAAACTCTGCACATACATCATTCAGCAGTGCACAGTGAAGCTCCAAACCACCAGTGAGATGTACAAACCACAGACTGTCTGTGTCATGACGAATACAGTCGCTGCTTTAATTCTGTCTTTAGGACGTTGTTGTGAGTTTGGACGGAGCAGCTACAACGTTAGTTTAGCCTGATCGATCCAATCTCCATTCACAAAACACACATTTTGTTTTTCGCATGCCGTCTTGTCTGCAGACTTGTCAAAGCATTAAAGCATGGTTTTTACTAACCGTTATCAGTATTTAGTTACTTCGGTATCATTTTGAAACGTGTATTACAATTAAATCACGATAAAATAGGTTAATTTGGTCGTAGTTGGTTTCCACCACAGTATTTACATGGAGATACGCCCCGCCCCCTCTCCAGCGCGTCCCGTTTGAATGACAGGAGTAAACACAGCTGACAGCCACAGTGAAACTCCAGCGGTTAGAGCAATGTGAGTATTCGCATCGCGTCCGTTGTGAACGCAGCATAATGCAGTTCAGAAACCACTGTTCTGACAACTTTTAACAGTGCGAGGGGCCCAAAGGCCATGGTGGCCGTAGGACGTACAATTATTTGTGGGGCATAACGGCCAGACCGAGGGGCTACGACGGCCATGGCCGCCGTGAAAATCCCACCATGCCCTGTGGGCCATTTAAGCTAATTTACAGATGGCCCTGAGCCTAATAGAGATTGCCCTGAAAAATGCGCGCGGACGAAATGAAGGATTTGGGGGGCCTCCCCCTAGAACATTTAGATTTTTGCAGGTCTTAGATGCTGTCTGGTGCATTCTCTAGACTGAATTATAAGATTAACCACCACAATATTATATTATACAATTTCAATGTTATTCGTAATTTCACTTGTTTGTTTGTTCTTGTTTGTGTTTGCTCACTTGCATGCCCTGCATAGCTATAAGAAATACTTAAGTTGTTGGTCAAGACACTTTCCATCTGATGAAGGCAAATGCCTTCCCAGATGTAAAAAGTAGAAAACATTACATTCAGCTATAACTGCCAAAACAAACATTATTTACACTATTATGGCCCCTGTTAAAAATGTTTGTAATGTTATCTACTGTAAGTTGGTCGAACGAATGCCTCCTCATCCGGAAGCTGACCGAGCAGACCTGAGCAGCAGTCGAGAGGAGCCGAGTGCATCCGCGAAGCACACAAAATGGCCGGCTTCCCGTTAGCCGGCAAATCTAAATCTCTTCGGTCAAAATGTCCGGTCAAAATAATTTCCCTTTAGCGCAATACCGCTTCAGTTGCGCCACTTATGTGACAGACAAGAAGAGTATGTGACTGACAAGAATATTCAATTCTAATGTCTAATACTTAATGTGGAGAAAGAGATGTCCTGTATGGGTTGATTGTGCGTTGATCTGTTGGTAATGCCTCGGGGTTCCGGTGGGCATGTAAACAAATGCATAATGCTGCGCTATACTTTGTGGCCTCACCCAGTTGCATAGCGACACTTATTGTTTAGGTGTCTTTTTAATAAGCAGGTAGTCATATCATTAGCTAGAACTATCTGGATCTGATCGATATGGACATAAACGCGAGTGAAGTCTAATCTGACGGGAGAGAGAGAGATCAGCTGCTGCTGACGAGTCGACACGCAGCTCTGCATATTTTAATGACCTCTCAAACTACCTAAACTAGTTATATATATGTTTAGTTTTACTGTCGGGTCACTCATTACTGGATCCGCGAGCTGCATGATACTGGCATAATAGATTGCCCGATCGGGCAACCAGCAGGTGAGGCTTCATTGCCCGAGCTAAATACTAGATGGCCCCGGGCCATCGGGCAGTCGTTAATGTTGAGCCCTGCATGTTGTTTAATCCACGTTGGCGTACTACAACAACAATGGGTTTGTTTTTTCCTCAGGAAATGCAGCTCAAACATACGATTTTTAATCATCATATCACCTCGTCATATCACCACGGGCAAACAATCATATTTACAGTGTTATTAGTTTACTGTATTCAGGGTGTCCGCGGGGTCTTAAAAAGTATTAAAAGTTGATAAATCAATTTCACGAAAATTAAGGCTATTAAAAAGTATTAAAAAGTATTAAACTGCATGTTCCAAGGTATTAAGAAGGTCCACAGTAACGACAACATGAAACACCCTTTAATTTACTGAAACAACATGTCGGGAAACCCCCTCAAGGTGGCCCCATGCATAGCGTGCCATAAAATGCTGCTTCTTATTTTAAGTTTCGTTGCCTTGCTCCGCTCTGTGGGGGGGGGGGGGGGTTGTTTATCTGCTGGTGGACTACCTGAGAGATATACAGCAGGAGAACACGCCGTCCACTGCTGAGAATAATCAGAAGGGCAACCATGACAACCATGCTCCGGGGTCTTCTTCGCTGCTTTTGGTGTATTTTGTGGCGGCAGCAGCGCCACTTACAGGCCTGGCATATGTACTACAGCGTTTCCAGCATTTCCAGCGGTCGAGTGTGAACGGACGCGTAAATGAATGGAATGCGTGTGAACGGAAGACTTTTTTGCGTTTGCGTATGCGTTTTACTGTATTTACCTCGTGGGGCCGGGGTCTAAGCCAAACTATATCCGGTCACAGAGATCTGCTATTTTAAAGTAAGGTCAACACATATCGACCCTAAATATAGTCTATATTAAGAACGAGAAAAGTCTTAACATATATATCGTTTTTTGTAAACATATGACAAATGTGTGAGGGTGATGACGTTAGAGCATCGTCCTATGTGCCGGGCTTAGCCCCGGACAGCCCCAGCCCAATTTAACCCCTGGGTATTTGTGAGGGAGCTCCTATATGGCATTACCCCGCTGAAGCTCACCAAAGTTTAATATATTTCAAAGTTTTGTCAATTGTTTTGTTTATTGGTCAAATACTGGTTTCGAATGGTTTCTGAGGAGTTTTACTGGAATGAAAGAGCACAGAGTACAGAAGCAACAAAGCAGCATCGACTGCATTAAACCTGACCTTCACAGAGAGGTTGCAGTTCATGTGGAGAGGAGGCTTCAGTAGTCTGTCTGCACTCTGTTTAGTTGTCTTACAATCAATATAGTAAATGTGAGGTAAAGTGTGTCGCCAATGTAACCGGTTAGAACTCGAAGTTGCGATGAGGTCTTAAAATGTATGGAAAGGGTCTTAAAAAAGGTCTTAAAAGGTATTACATTTGACTTCAGGATTCCTGCATATACCCTGGTATTATTAGTGTTTAATATTACTGCAATAACAATCACACATTGAGTTCATTGTTGTGCAATGATAAAATCTGACCGTTGTTTTTTTAAATAGTCTGAATGAAACTCGGCAGTTCTCAGGTGATCAGCTGATCAGCTGTGTGTGACTCTTTGTTTACAAAATACAATCTGTACCTTTAGGAGCAATGTCTAACATGTGTAATTAACTTGTGAGTGTGTGAGGCCATTATGCCTAAATAAAGGTACTCAAGCTTTATTCTATTTTCAAGTTTGTCTTCAAAAAGATGAGTTTGTTTACGTGAGGGCAGATCTGTTGGCGGTATCACCTGCCGTCGAGAAAACCCTCTCGCTGGGGACTGAGACTGACTCTGATGTGATTGAGCATGTTTGACGTGTTACCACTAGCATACCGCACCGCTGTCGAACAACGCCGACACACCGTCCTCGTCCGATCCACAACTCGCACCCCATCATTGTTGTAGTCCACAGGGAACCCGAAATGTTCCCACACACCTGATTTAAAAGAAGCAGGTGGGTCTTCTAGCTCCTGTGTGTTGTGTGAACTCGCCGTAGCTACTAACTGTTTTCTTCATGTATTGTGTTCGTTTGTGTGTTTTGTTCTTGTTCTTCATTTGTTATTTACGGGCGGCTGGCTTTTAGGCGCAATACCGCCCCTGGATTATATATAGTGTAATACTGCCCTGAGTGATAGACTTTTTCCCACTCGTAAAAAAGGCGTATTCGCCGTGTGACTGCATAATATCCAAATAAAGCAGGTTAATATATTAAATTGCATACATTTTATTTTAGTAAACACTGAAAACGGGTCCCCACAGACCCAAACAGCACTCAAAGGTTAAAGGTAGCATATAATATAATAGTTTTATTTTTTGAAAGTACCCTCATCCTAAAAAAAGTTGGAGACCCCATGTTATAGAACGATACATTGACAATTTTAAGCTTGGCCTACCATTTTATTGGAGCGATGAGGAACAGGTGGGGCTTTGAAAAGGCCCACCTGTTCAAAGTGGGGAATGACAGAAAAAGTTTGAGAACCACTGTGCTACATCCACCCATTTTATACCAGAGAAACTTTCATAACAGCGTTTTGATGTCAAACAGCATGAAACACATTAATAAACAATTAACTACGGCACTCTGGAAACAAGTACTAGGGTTGAGAAGTGTTATTTAATTTAATCTGGGCTTCGTATGATTAAAAGCAACACGATCATCTACCAGACGTCGTTGGGGAGAAAATCAGCGACGTAAACGGTGACATCATGACGCAGCAGCTGCGCGGCACCAGTCGGGCTCTGGGCGGTGTGAAGAAAACGGGGGCTGAAAAGAAAAAACGGGTCCGAACCAGAAAAGTGGGAACCGCGTTGATGTGAAAGGGGCATGATAAGTAGGGTTGGGTCCAACATTTTGATTCCAACGGCATCATTTAGAAATGTGAATTTCGGTTCCGCTTTTCGATGCCTGAGGAAATGTTTCTCTCCGTAGCCTACTTCATGACTGCAGCGGGGCGGGAAATGTAGCGTTGTACCTACACTTCCTACAGCGTAACCTGAGACCAGGGCCGGCCCGTCGCACTGGCGTTATAGATGATCGCCTAGGGCGCCAGATCTGTGAAGGCGCTGCGCTGACAGCTCTGGGAGGAAAAAATATTTTTTTGACCGTTGGTGCTCATCCTAATTTTTGGCCTTGATGTAACAACATTCATAATTAAGTAAATGTAACACCCTTTTCACCCCGGTTACAATTTTCATTTCCCCTGTACGATGGGCGCTGTAAGTGATGAAAATGGGGGATGTTAGCTTATCTGGCAACCGCAGCTCACAGCCACAGTGCGAGTGAGCGAGGGAGAAAGGGAGGGCGCTGTTGTTATTAGCATCTGGTGCTAGCTGTTCTAACGGAAGAAGAAGATGTTTCTACAATGATGTGGAGGGAGAGTCCTCTCCAGTCAGACTGAGGCTGATAACTTCAAGCTCAGTGAGGTAAGGACTCGGAGTGTTAGATAGTTCACTTTAGTCTAAGTTAGCTCAGTGGGTCTCAAACGTTTTGATCACAATTTATGTAAACACATATTTCCAAAGCACTCTTTTATAATTATTGGGATAAAACAGGTTTGAAATCATTCCAATGTATACTATAGGGACAGTAAACCAGACATATCGTTTTTAAACTGGAGAGATACAAAAAATATGCATAAATATAAAATAGTAAAATAAGATATGAATGACCAACAAAATAAAATAGGTTACATGTATTTGTTATTGGCTATGGTAGGTTATTGGTTATGCTCACATACTTATTTAATTATTCAAATGTAAACCGATCTTTTTCATATGGGTGTTTAGAGTTGTACCCCCTAGATCTAGTCTCTAGTAATTCTGCTTAAAGTGCACCAGATTGAAGCATTTTACTTCAAAATGTTCAAACATTTCTTCCCGGTATGCCTGAGAAGGCAGATGCTTGTTTTTCTCAAAAAGAACTGTTCTTTAAAAGTTGGACTGTTGCACTGTTGTAGCTTCAGTGGTTCTCAGGTTACAGTTACATAGCAGTGAATATAAACAGACTGATTAATGTGAATATTACTGTAAACTAACCTGTGTAAAAGTTTCTCGAATAAATGTAATTTTTTTGGTGGAAGAAGCATGTATAATTTTTTTACCCTGCCCCTCAAAGAATCGGAATCGAGAACCGTTAAGAACCGGAATCGAAAAGTAGAATCGGAATCGGAATCGTGGAAATTCAAACGATACCCAACCCTAATGATAAGCACCGTCTTTTCCTGTTCACACCGCAGCGGAGCCGGCTCTAAGCACCAAAAACCGGTGCTTACCAAGCACCAAAAGATTGTCGGTCTGTTCACACCGCAGCGGAGCCAGCTCTAAGCACCGAAAACCAGTGCACCAAAAAATTGTCGTTCTAGATTAGCAAGAACCGCATACGTCACACTTACGTCGGAGGGGGGCGAGATTAACCTGAGCTAACAGTTTATGGCGAGTACGGCAAATAAAAGTTGTAACAAGCAGTAGCACTGAGCAAAGTGACTAGAACGCAACCACACACTTGTTAAAAAAAACACACTTTATAAAGTCAGGCAACACTAACCAGGTTTCGTGTGATTCTTGTTATTTGTACCTTTTGTACCTTACTTTGACCATCTGTTCGCCGTCATTGATCATTGTGGAGGGCAGGCAGACGTTTTGTTTTGTATTATAGCAGCTATGGGATGGAATCAATACATGGGCTGCACAGGTTGTCATGTCCGACTATCACAAGTAGAATCATAATGAAAAATAAGCCGGTAAAATGTGCCTGTAGAAAACGGTTTATGCCACAATAGGATAGCTTCGGTTGCTATGCTAACATCACACATTTTATACCAGAGAAACTTTCATAACAGCGTTGTGATGCCAAACAGCGTCAATTCATACTGAAACATATTCACTTATGGGGAATTGGGGATATGTATCAGCTGCTTGTGTGACAGTCAGACAGTGAAGACTTTACAGCGGCCACTCCCGTGTGAGTTAACAGGAGAATAAACTCCGGTGGAAGAGCAGCGCTGCAGCGGTCGGTAAATGCCGCTGAAACACATTAATAAACAATGAACCACGGCACTCTGGATATAAGGTTATAAGGTTGTAGAAGTCGTTTAATTTAATGTGGCTTCGTATGATTAAAACAATCATCGACCCGACGCAGTCCCCCATTGTTGTCGTTATGAGCGCCGTTGGGTAGAAAATCAGCGACGTAAGCGGTGACGTCATGACGCAGCCGCGGCAGCACCAGTCGGGCTCTGGGCGGTGTGAACAAAACGGGGGCTGAAAAGAAAAAACGGTTCCGAACCAGAAGAGCGCAAGCACGGAGCTATAACGGGAACAGCGTTGGTGTGAAAGGGTGACAAGCTGATAAGTCAACTACTACTGTCAGGGAACATACTGTGTGAACCAAGGCCTAAACAAAGACCAAAGGTTACCCAGTTAGCTGTCTTTGTGTATTGCAACCAGGGAGAGCAGTGATGGACGCTGCCACAATGGAACTCATATGAAATAAACAGCTGATTCCTCACACACACAGTAGCCTGTTGTTTCTATGCATAAAATAGTGAGAAGCATGCCTCTGATTAATTATTATATAACTTATACGGGAGGTGAAAATAACTATATTGTAGAATACAGAAGAATTGTGATGCTGTGGCTTTATCTGAAAACTGACAGC
This sequence comes from Pseudochaenichthys georgianus, assembly GCF_902827115.2. Lineage (NCBI taxonomy): Eukaryota > Metazoa > Chordata > Actinopteri > Perciformes > Channichthyidae > Pseudochaenichthys > Pseudochaenichthys georgianus. The sequence goes on from NC_047512.1 coordinate 35,370,425, forward strand.
ATAATTACATTTATGGCACGGGACACACATATTTATATAGATATGTTGGCGCATCAGAAATACGTTGATAGTGAAAGTGCAGTCGGATTCTCAAAGCACCGCAGTCTCTTCTCCTAAATCCTTTTGAATTCTTCTATCTACTATTTGTTAACCCTGAAAGGGTCTGTGGGCCATCGGTGTGACAAAGCTCTCCCATCCCCCTTCTTCTCCAGCATTGCTGGTACAGGTCTTTATAAATGGTATAAAACAATTAAAACATAGCAAGCTGAGGCTGTGAAAATGTTTTTAATATTATTGCCATAACAAACATAAATTCAGTTCATTCACAAATGTTGTGCAACGACAAAATCAGACAGTTATACTTAAAATGGTCTGGCTTTAATACAAATTAAATACTGTAGGCTCGACAGCCCCCCTCAAGGTGATCAACACATGCAGGGCAGCATTGCCGGTCTGAAAGGGTCTCTGGAAATATCAAACATTTAATTAAAGTTTTAAAAGCAGTGACAGGTTAAAATCAGAGGTGGAAGAAGTATTCCGATTATTTACCTAGGTAAAAATACGTGTTAAAGGTAAATGTCCTGCATTCAAAATTGTCAATTGCCCAAGTGAAAAGTATTATCATCTGAAAGTAAAATGAATCATTATGTTATTAGTATTAAATACATATGTGACCTGCTCTATCGAAATCAGTCACATTGACCCGAAGACACATTTTGAGTTGTATACACTGCTGGAAAGAGGATATTCCTAGCTTTCTAATGATATCAGGATTGTTTTTGTACTCCAAATATTAAGCAAAATATGTCACATTATATAATGACTGTCACCGAGTCATCATTTTGAGAAAAAGGCCTTCAAAGTTTTCTCTTCTCTGGAATCCATCGATCTGATTGATTATTAGTGGAGCAAATGATCAAAATACTACGGAGGGAAGATATTTTCGTTTGGAGGGGAAGCTCGCGAGTGTGTGTGTATACTGTGCGTGTGTGCGTTTGTGTGTATTATTGTGTTTGTTTCCCGGGGAAAACACTCACGAGAAACACCGGCTGTTGTTATGCCTGCTGTGACGTTAAGTTACTCCGTTCTCCGCTTGTAATTATGCCGTCACAAGCTTCAAAGTTGTATTTATCATCTGAATTTACCGAAACAAGTTTAATATTCTGAAAGCCAAGACTTTGTTTAATTGAAATCAGATGAAAACAAACTGTAACGGACCTTGCCGTGTTATCTATGATTACTATACTCTTACATTCATAATTTCAGCCGGAGGGAGGGGGGGCGGCGCTGCGGAAGAGCAGATTTTCATATTCTGAAAGCCAAGACTTTGTTTGTTTAAAATCAAACAAAACACCCGAACCCCGAAAAAATTGTTTTTTACGTAAATCCACGTTTATTTTTAAATGAGCCGTTGCGACTTCCGACTGATTTCGATAGAGCGGGTCACATATAAGTATTTGTTCAACTTATATTTAGAAATACTCCGTTGTAATTATTGATGCATAAATGTGTTCATCCATTCAATGTGGCATCTGCTATAGTGGGGTTGATGTATGATATTACTTAATAATACAATACATTATATAATACATGATAATGTATACGTTGATTTACTTCGTTCTACTGTACTGTGTACACCACAACAATATTACAAAATATATACTGCATATTAAAGCAAACTATTGTAAAGGTAAAAGTATGAGCATAAAAAATAAAGAAGTGTAAACATTTACATTATTATAATTATTATTTAATATATAAAGACTATATATTATTGAATTACAATCAAGATATTAAGATTAGATATACTTTATTTGATCTAAAATATTGATGTGTTTTCGTTATAGTGGCCTGTGAAAACCATAACAAATAAGTGATTAAATGCTACAGTATTCAGCAAACACAACTGCAGAGCTGCAAACATTGCAAACAAACTAAGGCCTACAACACCCAGTTGTCTTTGGCTGCGGCCCCACGAGGACGAAAACGGCTAAACGCATAGGATTAACGCAAACGCAATCGCAAACGGCTTCCGTCCACATGCAATAATTATCTGGATAGTGTCTGCCCACACGAGACCGCTCCGTTTAGCTCCAACCGCTGGAGAAGCTGCAGTACATATGCCGAGCCTGTACGTGGCGCTGTAACTTCCTCCACAAAAGCAGCGAAGAAGCATGGTTGTCATGGTTGCCCTTCTGTTTATTCTCCGCGGTGGGGGCCGAGGGAACCGGGCAGAGTTTTTCGCCAGTCAGCGTGTATTAAAGTTGAAATCTTCCGGACACAATTATAAAAGTGCCGGTCAAAGGTCTTCTTTGTTATTTATTGAGCTTTAAAACAAATGAATAACGACTCTATATAATATAATGATAAAATACACGGAGCCCTCTTTTTCCTCCCTCTCTTCAGACAGCGTCAGTGTCTGTCTCATGCAGCAGCTCATCCAGTAATGAGTGACCCGGCCGACAGTAAAAATAAACATTGTTATAACTAGTTTAGGGAGTTTGAGAGGTAATTAAAATAGCTAAGGGTGATGATCTGACTTGAAGTGTGTGTTTTGCTGCAGCGGGAGGAGCTGCAGGGGAGCAGAGCTGCGTGTCTCCGTCCTGTCAGATTAGACTTCACTCGCGAGAGAAAGATAAATAATCTGAATTCAGGGTGCAGTTTACTTTGACGCGGGGGTGAGCAGCAGAGGTGGGGAGAGGCGGGGCTATTGCCTCATCATTATTGCTGTAGATGTTGCACAAACAACTGTAGCATGGTCAATAGCGTCCGGAGCACGATAGCAACTCTGCGATCCGCCATTGTTGTTGTTGTTGGTGGCGAAACACTTCAGCACTGGCGCGGGGTAAGCGGAGGTGAGCAGAAGAGGTGGGGAGAGGCGGGGCTATTGCGCAATCACTATCAGTGATCTGAAAATGTCCGTATAGGGCGCACACACGGAGCCGTTTGACCCCCCAGAGAGCTGCGTATGCCTTTCTATCCACCTTGGGACCCGTTGTCGTTTCCTCAGTCGTTTAGTGCCATATTCGGTCGTCCTCGTGGGGCCGAACGGTCTATATGACACTAAACAGTAACGCAAACGACCGAATTCGTCCTCGTGGGGCCGCAGCCTTTGTGTATTTGTGAATGAAGCGTGGGTGTAACGGTATCCGTATTCGTCCCGTACCGTCACGGTTCGGACGGCACATGCAGTCACACAGCGAATACGCCTTTTGTGGGGAAAAAAGTCTGTCATTCAGGGCAGTATTACACTATATATAATCCAGGGGGCGGTATTGCGCCTAAAAGCCAGCCGTCCGTAAATAACAAATAAAGAACAAGAACAAAACACAATAAAACGAACACCATACATGAAGAAGAAAAGTTAGCAGCTACGGCGAGTTCACACAACACACAGGAGCTAGAAGACCCACCTGCTTCTTTTAAATCAGGTGTGTGGGAACATTTCGGGTTCCCTGTGGACTACAACAATGATGGGGTGCGAGTTGTGGATCGGACGAGGACGGTGTGTCGGCGTTGTTCGACAGCGGTGCGGTATGCTAGTGATAACCCTAGACTGTATATGTGACCTGCTCCTTCGAAATCAGTCGCATTGACCTGAAGACACATTTTGAGTTGTATACACTGTTGGAAAGAGGATATTCCTAGCTTTCTAATGATATCAGGATTGTTGTTCTACTCCAAATATTAAGAAAAATGTGTCACATTATATAATGACTGTCATCATTTTGAGAAAAAGGCCTTCAAAGTTTCCTCTTCTCTGGAATCCATCGATCTGATTGATTATTAGTGGAGCAAATGATCAAAATACTACGGAGGGAAGATAGTTTCGTTTGGAGGGGAAGCTCGCGAGAGTGTGTGTATACCATAAGCAGGGTGCGTACGGTCATTGAAAACCTGGAAAAGTCATGGAAATTCAAAATGCAAATTCCAGGCCCTGGAAAAGTTATGGAAAACGATGTTTTTCCCAAAGTTTTGGAAAAGTCATGGAAATGTAACTAAAATTGCGTCAAATATAATTTACATTTTATCTAATCGCCAAAATAATCTGCGGTCGCGAGCTGTTATGTGCCATCATGACGCGCATGGTGTTATTTTTTAATATATGAAGCGCGAGCTGTGTGCTCGAGTCTTCCTGCCTGTCGGTTGAACTCTGCTGCTCCGGTATGAGGGTCAGCTAGATTAGCTACGGTGCGTTCGTTAACTGTGCGGAGTCACTGTGGCACAGACTGCACCGCTGGTGAACAGCTGTTAGAACGGGCCGTTCAGGTGTTCAGAGCAGAGCGGCAGAGCGTGATGTGAACTGAAATGTTTTTCTGTCACAATATCATTAAGGAATCGTTGAGCTAGCTAGCTAGCTAGCTAGCATACATTGTCACTATCTGCTAACGTTAGCTTTAGCCTTCGTTTTCTAATAGTTTTTTTCATAGGCTATAAACGGAGGTGGTATAAGTATAGATATTGTGCTAGAGTAAAAGTAGAAGTACTCAGATGTTGTTCTTAAAAGTAGAAGTACTCAGATCTTGTACTTGAGTAAAAGTAGAAGTACTCAGGTCTTGTACTTGAGTAAAAGTAGAAGTACTCAGATCTTGTACTTGAGTTAAAGTAGAAGTACTCAGATAAGTAGAAGTACTCAGATCTTGTACTCGAGTAGAAGTACTCAGATCTTGTACTTTAGTAGAAGTACTCAGATCTTGTCCTTTAGTAGAAGTGGAAGTACTCAGATCGTGTACTTGAGTATAAGTACTCAGGTATTGTACTTGAGTAAAAGTAGAAGTACTCAGGTCTTGTACTTGAGTAAAAGTAGAAGTACTCAGATCTTGTACTTGAGTAAAAGTAGAAGTACCAGAGTGTAGGAATACTCTGTTACAGTAAAAGTCCTGCATTCAAAATGTTACTCAAGTGAAAGTAGAATTAGGTAAAGGTCATTGAGAAGTCATGGAAAAGTCATTGAAAATCATTGGTGAAAAAGTGTATGAACCGTGTGTGTGTGGGTGTGTGTGTGTGTGTGTGTGTGTGTGTGTGTGTGTTGTGTGTGTGTGTGTGTGTGTGGGTGTGTGTGTGGTGTGTGTGTGTGTGTGTGTTGGGGTGTGTGTGTGTGTGTGTGTGTGTGTGTGTGTGTGTGGTGTGTGTGTGTGTGTGTGTGTGTGTGGTGTGTGTGTGTGTGTGTGTGTGTGTGTGTGTGTGTGTGTGGTGTGTGTGTGTGTGTGTGAGCTGTCATGTGGGTATATTGATGCTGCGCATTATGGACAGCGATTTTTACCCATTTATTAATTATATGTTTTACATTTGATAACACCAATGTGTTTAATACTGGCAACTTCTAATTTTGGGAAAAACGAAAACGTTCAGTAGAGACGTCCCATAGAACATTTTGCGAAACACAATAGTGTAGTGCAGTGGTTCCCAAACGGTGTGCCGCGGCACACTGGTGTGCCGTGAGGCAAGTCCGGGTGTGCCGTGGGATTTTGTGACAACCATACGTTATTATTGCAATATACAACTACATAAAAATAATTATTTTTTATTTACTATATCAGTACTTTGTAGGTTTATATGTACGTAATCTGCGCGACTACATCTCCACCTGCAGTGCTGCATAAACATGGCTGAGTCAGCGATAACTCTCGAGGGGTGGAGGACGTATGCCCATTATTTTGAGTTCATCCGAAGAATAGACAGGAATGTGACGGTGAGGTGCAAACTGTGTCCAGGCCAGAAGCTGTTATCCACTGCTGTAAACACCACGTCAAACCTCAACAAGCACCTGCAAAGAACACATGCTAATTGCTAAGGTGGAGCTACCGCACACGCTATGTGTTTGTTTATATCACAGTCTGTTCTTCTTCTCTGTCTTCCGGTTGTTGCCTGTTTTGAATGACGAATACACACTACCGCCGCCTGCTGGTAAGGAGAGTTATTGCCACTCACGCATGCGCAGTTCGTACGTGCTCGGCTGAAGTCTTTGCGGTGTCTGGTTCCAGTGCAACACATGGCCAACACGCAGGAGAACACGCCGACGCAACAGAGTGAGCAGAGATAGACTGCGCAAAATATACAGCTAGCAGGAGACAGAGGACAGCCACGGTCAGATAGGAAAACATTCAGGATGGAAACTGAACTAAAGAGAACATTTGAAACTTTAGCAGTCTGCGTGATCTGCCTGCAGGGAGGGGCCGGCCGGCCCTGCGAGTAAAGTAACGAGTTACTTTATGTAGAGAGTAACGAAGTAGTGTAATACTTAAGTAATATGTAATATATTACTTTTTTTTAGTAACGACTCTGCTGAAATGTTACATTTATAATTTGTAGTTCAGGACCATGGACAATGCAGCTTCCTTGCTTCCTTGCATCTGTGCTGAATTTCCTTTGTCTCATTTTTAATGTTGTGACCTGTCTGGTTTAAATGAGTGTGTTGCTGCTTTGATGAAGCCTAATTTGATAACGTTTCAAATTCATTTCTGAAATATTTCGTTACCAAATATTTCATGAGTAATATAGTTGTCTTTGTTACATTTTATTTGGCATTTGTAAATAATTATGCACATTTACAGATATTTTACATATGAGTGATAACACGTGTTATCAGGGCTATTTTGCACAATAGGTGTGCCTTGAGATTTTGACTTGTCCTTTGGTGTGCCTTGGGCACAAAAAGTTTGGGAACCACTGGTGTAGTGTGTAGTTCTGGGGGGGGGGGCGTTCAATTCCAGTTTTGGATAGTCTGGCGTGGTTTCGTTCCATTTCAAACAGCTGTTTGACGCTGTAACCTTGGCGCACTGCCACTCCAACATCCAATCCCAGACCTTGAAGAGTAATCACGGGGACGGTAGTCCTAAACCATAGCTGGGGATTCTGGGTAGTGTAGTGTCTTCGGCCATCCTAAACTCAACAATGTTGACAATCGCAATGATGCTCGAACTGTCCCTTATAGGCCTACGTCTGTTTCCGGTTATTTTTATTTTGAAATTCAGTTCCTGACGAACACCAAAAAAGACCGAGATTATGGAATTAAACCAATAAATAAAAGCAAGGATAATTGTGTGTTATTGGTGAGTGAATAACAGTGTGTTATTTTGAAAAGAATAACAAATTAGAAGGAAAAAAAGATTTTAAAAATACGAGGCTCTGAGCCCCATGTATTTTCCTCACAGACGTAAGGTAATCTTCGTCATAACTAGCAAACTAAACATCATGTACTGCACAAATAATCAGAAATACAAACTCATTACTCGCATACAATGACATCAAAACGCATTTTAATGGCCAAATGAACCTTCAAATAGGCATTTTCCACCGGGGAATAACACGAAGGGTCGGCCATTGTTGTTGATCACGTGGTCTGGGAGCTGTTGCAGCGTCCATAGCAACCACCTTAGCAACCATGAATGTGTACACATTCATGAAGTAATCTTCGTCATAACTAGCAAACTAAACATCATGTACATGTACTGCACAACTAATCAGAAATAAAAACTCATTACTCGCATAAAATGAGATCAAAACGCATTTTAATGGCCAAATGAACCTTAAAATAGGCATTATGAAGGTCCATGGGACGCCCTGCCCGTAGAAGCCTGACGGGCAAGGGGTCCGCTGTGTCCGCAATGAAGGTCTATGGGACGCCCTGCCCGTAGAAAATGACGGGAAAGGGGTACCCTGTACGTAATATAGCGACGGGGAGGGGCCCTGACCGTGTGTGTGTGTGTGTGTGTGTGTGTGTGTGTGTGTGTGTGTGTGTGTGTGGTGTGTGTGTGTGTGTGTGGTGGTGTGTGTGTGTGTGTGTGTGTGTGTGTGTGTGTGTGTGTGTGTGTGTGTGTGTGTGTGTGTGTGTGGTGTGTGTGTGTGTGGTGTGGGTGTGTGTGTGTGTGGGTGTGTGTGGTGTGTGTGTGTCGGGGAAAAAAACTCACGAGAAACACCGGCTGTGACGTTAAGTTACTCCGTTCTCCGCTTGTAATTATGCCGTTACAAGCTTCAAAGTTGTATTTATCATCTGAATTTGCCGAAACAAGTTTAATATTCTGAAGCCAAGACTTTGTTTAATTGACAATCCAGATGAAAAACAAACTGTAACGGACCCGGCCGTGTTATCATGAGTACTATACTCTTACAGTCATAATTCAGCCGAGGGAGGGGGAAGCGGCGCGCGGAAGAGCAGATGTGCAAGTGAGAGGTGCCTGTCTTTCGTCCCTTTACAAGCTTCAAAAATGTATTTTATCGTGTGATTTTGGAAATAAAAGTTTCTTATTCTGAAAGCCAAGACTTTGTTGGTTTAAAATCAAACAAAACACCCGAACCCCGAAAAAATAGTTTTTTACTTAAATCCACGTTTATTTGAAATGAGCCGTTGCGACTTCGACTGATTTCGATAGGGCGGGTCACATATATATAAGGTGGGTAACACATCAAACATGCGTCAATCACATCCGAGTCAGTCCTCAGTCCCCAGCGAGAGGGTTTTCTCGACGGCAGGGTGACATAGTTACCAGCCAACCGATCTGCCCTCACTACTGACAACGTCGACAAACTCATCTTTTTGAAGAAAAACTTGAAAGTAGAGTAAAGCTTGAGTACATTTATTTAGGCATAATGGCCTCACACACTCACAAGTTAATTACACATGTTAGACTTTGCTCCTAAAGGTACAGATTTTTATTGTTTTATATTTTTCATTGTATTTATTTTATATTTTGACATCAGGAGATGTTATACAGTTCTGTATTGCCTTTTATTGGATTGTGATTGAAACACTTTCTTATTATTTATTTTAATATTTTCAAGACATTCTTTTAGTTGTACTGCTTGATTTAACCTTTTAGTTTGACATCAGCCATTATAAATAATATGGCCATCTGAGTGTGCGTGTTACTGTTTGTGGTTTGTTTTTAACTGTGTAATACAGTTAATGATTCCAAATGTTAGAGTTCCTTATTTTCATAACAAAACTTGGCACTACTGTTAAATAAATAACAGCAAAAAAAATATGCATTTGGGACTTTTTTTTACTTTTCCTTGTGTAGTACCGAAAACCGTACCGAACCGTGACCCCAAACCGAGGTACGAACGAACCGTGACTTCTGTGAACCGTTACAACCCCTACCATCTCATGGTTAAATCCTGAAATTGAACAAATTGGGGAAATCTGGCAACGACCCTCTCAGGAAATAGTGGGACGCCTTTAAAATCCCAGGCACTGGGATCCGCTGGGTGGAGTCCATTCTAGAGTGCTACATCTGTAGACTCTGGCTGTGGAGATGTTAATAGCAAAACACCAAACTAATCAGGCTTAGTTTTTTTTACCATGGGGGGAGAAAGTACTCAGTTATTTTTCTAATTTCACAAAATGTGGTTTACAACAATGTACTTCACATCCTGCTTTCAAAGCTTTACTTAATTCTAGTACAACAGTATTAGCATCAAATCAAAATACCAAAAATAGTAGCATGTTTTATCATCGGATTATAGTTATTGATGCTTTCTCATATACAGTTATGTATAAAACTATATGATTAATGCTTTTTTCAGAGGTGGACGCAAGTACTTGTTTATTTTACTTTAGTAATGTTTCATACTACGATTGATTTATTTATCACCAAAGAAATACATGGTAAATTCATTGTGATCACATTTTGTTTTGTTTATCTGAATCTGTGAAAGTTATCAACTGAATGTAGTGGAGTAAAACAACATATTTCCCTTTTTAAATAGTAGTGAAGTAGAAGTAGCATGAGCAGCCTCCTCAAGTACTGTACTTAAGTACTTCTAGACCTCAAATGTGTACTTAAGTACAATAATGTACTTAGTTTCTGTCCATCACTGCTGTCATGTTATATTTGTGTATCTGTATTTGAATGTGTGGCAGGAGCATTCCTGCTGTATTCTCAAAAGAAGTTGGCCCATCTGGAGCAGACGGAACAAGGAGGAGAACCAGATGTCTGCGGCCGAAAGGCTTCTATACTACAGGTGCTAAATTACACAAAAGATCTGCCAGTTCTAGTGCTTCACTCTGTTCATGTAGGAGCCATAATGGTTATCTGGTGGCTTCTTAGAAATGTAGTTACTACATTCCCCACAGCCTCAGTACCAGAGGTGGAAGAAGTACTCTTGTTTTAAATACTAGTAGAAGTACCAGAGTGTAGGAATACTCTGTTACAAGTAAAAGTCAATTCAAATTCAATTCAAAAATGTTACTCAAGTAAAAGTAGAAAAGTATTAGCATCAAAATATAGGTAAAGTACCAAAAGTAAAACTAATCATTATGCAGATTGGTCCATTTCACAATAATATATATGATGTGTTGTATAATGATTGATCATTAAAGTGTTCTCAAAGCTGGTAAAGGTGCAGCTAGTTTGAATGACTTTGTATACTGCAGGGTAGCTTGTGAATTTACTCCAGGTGGGACTAAAGTCTGATTTAACACTTGATTATACTTCACATCATTCATCAAAATCTGTAACTAAAGGTGTTAAATACATGTAGTGGAGTAAAAGTACACAATTTACCTCTGAATTGTAGTGGGGTAGAAGTTAAAAGTAGCAACAAATGGAAATACTCAGATAAAGTACAAGTACCTCAAAATTGCACTTAAGTACAATAGTTGAATACATCTACATTACTTTGCACCATTGCTCAGTACACAATGGATGCATCATGGTAACCTTGTCCAACCAAACTGTTCCGCTCCGCTCCCTGCTGTGCAGCTCATACAGCAGTGGCAGGCTCTGGATGATTCCAGCAGATCCAAGTACAGCAGGAAGTCCTCCCGCTGCCCCGAGCCCTCTCTGGGCCAGTTACGGCCCGACATCTGCTTCGGATCGGTCTCTGAAAACTTCCACAGCATCACAGAGAAATACCTGCAGAGCGAAGGAAGGCGAAAACAGGACAGCATCGACACAAACAGGTACTGAATGTGAGGGTTTTAAATTTGGCAAAACTGTAGTACAACTTCATGAAACCAAGAAATCCTTACCTTTTTAATCATGAGCCAAATATGCAAGGGTGATGGATGTTAAATATTTTCTTGAAGTGTGTCATTCTGGTCCTAAGCAAAGGATCCTGTTTTGTTTGATGTGACTACAAACACGTTTAAAATGTCAAGGTATTGTTTGTGAAGCTTTAAGGGGACTTATCCGGCTTTTGGGGGATTTCTTCTTTCTTTCATTTTTCACCTGTTTTGTCTATTTGTAAGGTAAATGAAGCTTCATGCCTCTCTTTCACTCTGTGTTCAGCCTCCGTCAGCTGCTGCACTACAAGTGGCAGCGCTCGCTGTGTGACCCGGGTGAAGCAGTGGGTCTGCTTGCAGCTCAGTCTATAGGGGAGCCCTCCACCCAGATGACCCTCAACACCTTCCACTTTGCCGGCAGAGGAGAGATGAACGTGACTCTGGGAATCCCTCGGTACGTCGCCTTTACGCCTAACTCATTAATCACTTTATATACTGTATAAGGGATAATTTGCAGTGAGCCAGTTATTATAGCCAAAAGAACAGGTTCTATTAATCAGTCTTTAAAAAAACGGCAGAGCCCATACTGGTTCCTGTTAGTGTTTACTTCCTGTGTGTCTTCTTCTGCGGACATTAAATTGACCGGACTTCTTTCTGCGGATCGATATTACTGTGTATTGTCCCTTGATAAGAGCGTTCTTAGCAGCTGCATGCTATCAAAAAAAGAACAGAATGATGAATTTAAAGATTGGCCAATCAGAGTCGAGCTTTCAACTGAGCTGTGTATTAATAGAGTGGTGGAGTAATTACGTTTTTTGTTTACCGTCGCGGAAGTTAGCATCGCACTGGTTCCATCGACAAAAAGCAATGGGATTGAGTACGACACAGGTTCATCTCCACATATTAACACCACTTTTATAATAGTTGAAGCGCAAATGCAATCACCAGATGTAAAAAGCTAACGCTAGGCTATAAACAAACTACATCACGGTCGCATGGTTGCTCATTTTACAGCTGTCACACTTAAGCTGGCTATTGTTCGGCATGATGATGTTTAGCAGTCTCATTTCGTCACTCCTTTGACACATTCACAGCTTCAGACTTTCCCCAGTGAGGTCATTACTGATGTATTTTATGTTGAGGAATAAAACATGAAAATCTCTTCACCGTGTCAGACATTAGACCTTATTTCAGAGATATAAACACAAACTCACAAAAACCTTTGACTTCAAGACAAGTGCTCAAATGCTTACTAATTTCAGGGTTTTAGGACTCGCTCCTTCACCACTTTAAATAAAAAAAAGTTTGGACATCTTCAATTGGCAATTGATGACTGTTTTAGTGTTATTAAACAAAATACCTTTCCTAAAAAAACATTGTCTACTTACTCATCCCTGCTTCATCTGCCCCAGCCTTCCCCACTGTTCCTCCATGTCTCACCCCCACCCTGTGTCTCTGTTTGTCTCGCAGACTGAGGGAGATCCTGATGGTGGCCAGCTCCAACATTAAGACTCCCATGATGAGAGTTCCTGTGCTAAACACCAAGAGAGCCTTGAAGAGAGCCAAGACGCTGCGCAAGAAACTCACCAGAGTCTGCCTGGCTGAGGTAAGGGTCCCTTCTCTTCTGTTTACTCTCCTCTGTTATTATGTTCATATTCCATTATCTCTTTTGCTAGACTAATGTTATCTTTGGGTTCTTTTGATGTTTTTTCTTCCGTTATATTGAAATACTTCCTGAGCCGTCCCTATTATTTTCATTAACCATAAACCTGCCCATTCTTTTTTTGATTAATCATTTGGTCTATGATTGTTTTTAATCCTTTTTTTTGGCATTTCTTCATGTTTCTTCCCTTTGTGTATCTTTTATTTCCTTGTATTTTTTCACTTTGTTTGCATATATCGTTTTTTGAACAGGCCTGCAACTCTTTTTTTCATTACCCATAAATCTGCCCATTGTTTTCTGGATACATTTTTTATTTTATCGGCTATAACATTTTAGGAAATCTGATCCCGGTTTCTCAAAGAACAAAAGTGTCTATTTAAGAAAATGTCAAATCTCCTTATTCCGAAAAGCTGAAAACTGTATATTCTGCCAGTTGTTTATTATTATTCTAATTTTACTTCTGTAGTTAGACGTATAGTTTAATAATTGCAAATACAAATGTGTTTGGAGATGTCCAACTGTGTGTGTGTGTGTGTGTGTGTGTGTGTGTGTGTGTGTGTGTGTGTGTGTGTGTGTGTGTGTGTGTGTGTGTGTGTGTGTGTGTGTGTGTGTGTGTGTGTGGTGTGTGTGTGTGTGTGTGTGTGTGTGTGTGTGTGTGTGTGTGTGTGTGTGTGTGTGGGGGTGTGTGTGGGGGTGTGTGGGTGTGGGTGTGGGTGTGGGGTGTGTGGGTGTGGGTGTGTGTAGGTGCTGCAGAAGGTGGATGTGGTGGAGACGCTGCGGATTGAAGATCACCTCAAACTGCGGACTTTCAAAGTCACCTTCAACTTTCTGCCTCCTGACCGCTACTGTGAAGATAAGCTGCTCACACCACACCAGATCCTGTACTTCATGGAAAATAGGTGTGTATTTGTATGTGTGAGGGCCGTTGAATTTTCCTGTAAAATAATCCAGTAAGATTTAACCTGATATAAACATAAAGAAAGTACTGTTACACTTGATAATGGTGGTAAAATGAGTTGTGATATGCTTACCAATTTTCTTAAGCACTGTACTGTATCTAGGTTTAAATTGAGATTTTAGACACAAAAACTAGTGCTGAGATGTTGGATATTACTATTGGAGGTCAGAAGTCCCCTTCCACCAACATTTTAACCTTCAGTACAGTTAAGTAATTCTCATCAGGTTAACAAACTATCTTATATGTTATAAAAACTACTAACCAAACTGAATTTAATGAAAGTGCTTGCCCTTTTTTGGCACTGTTTTAGCTAATGCCAGCATGTTTCCATGTATTGATGCAGGGCTGACCCCCCTTGCATTATGCTACTTGTGCTGCTAGCTATCACAGGCAACCTGCTCTCAGCACACACACGCACAAATGCTAGTGGAGCCTCGCAGATGGGGGTGCTGCAGCCCCCTCAGCACCAACCCCTTCCCGCGTCCATGGTGAGTTTTGCGGTGTCTCGCTGTCTCGCAGACCCCACGCAGCAACCAGGAAACGACACCAGTAATACAGCTCACACTGTCCGCTCCTCACAGCAGCGAGCCCCGCAACGTCCCGCCAACACGGCACCCAGACCCATTCTCATCTGTTTGTCATTGCTGGTGTCATTTTATGGTTGCTAACGCCATTTTAACACATAATCACTGATGTGCCGCTGTAACGGTGGTTGACTAATCAGAACAGAGTGGGCAGCTGATAGGCCTGTCACGATAATTAATTTTGTTGGACGATAATTTTTCCTGGAAATTATTGCAATAAACGATAATATTGTCGGCACTGTTGTAAGACTATTTTAGACCACTGACATAATGATAATATATAATAATACAAGTACATCCTTTCAAACATAACTTTTTATTGAACATTAAACATCGCAAATGAAATGTGAAATAATATTAAAATATATAAATTATATATAATAAATAAAACAAAGTAATTAAATTATAATAAATTAATTAAATCACACGCAACCAAAACAATACATTAAATAGACTCAGGCTGGAAAACAGAGCTCTCTATCTCTCTCTCTATCTATCTATATCTATATATATATATATATATATATATATATAAATAAATATGAGCACACATTGTCTCACAAGCAAAAAAAAACTCCTTAAAACAACAGTCAAGTGTTCAGTCCACTGTCCATACAAAGACCCAGATGCCTCAACAGGCCATATCCAAATCTGTATTTCAAAGATTTCGATCAAGGAACACCAACATGTTTGCATTGTCGGGCAAATGCATCTTTGATTGTAAACTGTCGGGAAGGTGGGGGCTCTCCATCTCCAGCTGCCGTGTTTGCTCTTCGCTGGGAAAACGGAATGGGGTGGTTGTGTTTTAGGTGTAGTTTAAAATGCGTGGTATTGCCTGCTTTTGTCGCTACCTTTTTTAAACAAAGACGACACACCGCCCGGCTCATTGAAGGCTTGAATCCAAAATACTCCAACACCGGAGAATCGAGATGTGTAGTTAGGTTTTGTAACCAATTCCATTTCACTTTAAATTCCCCGCGAGTAAGTCACACGTTGTCTCCTGCTTGTTGTTATTTTATTAATTTGGCTGCTGCACGTGCACGCAGAGTGTCCTGACCTGGCTGTGTGTCAGCCCCGCCCCTCACAGCGCACGTGGCCGGCAGCCACAGCGCTCCTAGCTAAAATGCTGGTCACATCCTTATGTAAACGGCAATTTATCGAGCTCAGAAAAGTTATCGAGTCCATTTTTATTTATCGTACAATAAGTCAATTTATCGATTATCGCGACAGGCCTACGAGCTGACCAATCAGAGCACAGTGGGCTCATAGGGAGGCGGGGGCAGGGGCTCCAACAAGCCGTGTAGGACAGAGTGAATACACATACTATACAGAGATGCTGTATGAGAAACCAATGTGAGTTTGGAACATTGAACAATGTAAATATATTCTAGTAGACCTCAACAATGGAATTATGATCAGTAGAAATGGCCATGACATGGAACCTTTAAGAATTTAAAGAAGTTAATATTATTACACTGTTAACAGGTTATACACTTTTTTTATTATAATTTTTCCTAAAATTCCATAAAAGAATCTCCAGATAACCCCCTGTTTCATCAGATGAATCGTGTCGCCACATTGTTGCCAATACACAGCTAAATTATTAACCTCTTTTTTTATTTTCTTCACTTTGCTCCTTTGTTTTTTCCTACCAGGTTTTTCCGTCTCCTGCTGGAAGCCATTAAGAAGCGCAGCGCCAAGCTTGCCTCCATCGCCGTGGAAACAAGGAAGGCCACTCTCCGAGATAAGGACAACGATGCAGAGGGCACCGCTGACAACGCAGGGGTCTGTTTTATTATTTGAGTGCTCCCTATATGGTTTTTAGATTTACTGTTGTCACTCATATTTGAATCAAAGCATCTCTTAAATACCAAAATAAAATCGGAAGTTATTTCATCATGTTGAAATCAGCTAGACGACGCGGAGGTAGAAGAGGAGCAAGAGATTGTTGACGACCAGGCCAACGAAGGAGACGCCGACGCATCGGACGCCAAACGGAAAGACAAACAGCAAGAGGAGGTATGAAGACAGATCAAATACAATACTCAGACCCATTCTAGGGTGTGTTAAAGCTGCACCACTTGGAAATACAAAGCTCTGAAATTAATCTCTTTTACTTTAGACATGTCTGAACAAAGGTTTGCGAAAGCATCAAGTATACCAAGTTAACACTAGAAATAACGCCGCTCAACTAACAGCCCGTCCACACGGTGGCGTGCGTTGAAGCTTCAACGCTTCTGCCCATTCACTTTGAATGGGGTGACGTCACGCTTTGCCGAACTGCATTGTGGGAGCTTTGCTTTGCTCGCTTCGCGTTACTCGCTTCAATAGTTGAGCAATGTTCAACTTTTGAAGCTTCGACGGAAGCGTCAGCCAATCAAATCATATGCCAGTACAAGCTCTAGCCAATCAACCGCGTGCTTGTGTGTCCGGGGCGGGGGATTCATGTGATTGGTTGTTGGTCGAGCTTCAGACACGCCCACCGGCAAGCTTCAACGCACGCCACCGTGTGGACGCTGCGTAAAGCACACATTTAGGAATGGTTTCAGAATCCTGTTAGTCATCCTGGAGTGTGTCTATTCAGGCTTTGTTTGCTCTGTTCCCGGATTCCACTCATGTTGGTGCTCATCCAACCCCTGCATTCCATTATTTCATCATAAAGGTTTAACAAGACAAGTTACACAGCCATGCTTCTGACTCTGTGAGGCTGCACTGTACACAGTGTTGCTTTGAGCTAAATGCTAACCTAAGTAAGCTAAGCTTGCTTACTTTTAGCAGATTTAATTGTTTACATGTTCACCCTAAAAGCTTGAAACATATACTTTCCGTCCTTACTAATATTTTTCAATCTAGTGTTGAAGATATTTGCTTTAGGGATGTTTGCCTTCTCTCTAATATAATGGAACTAGATGGTGCTTCACATTTTGCGCCACAAATGACATTTGAGTAGTAATGTGTGGTTCAAGAAATCATTCCCCTTTACTCAGCATACTCCACAGAGCTTGTTGTGAGCAGTATGATCTTGGAACTATTTCGTTTATACCAAACCACACCTGTGAATGAGTGAGCATGAGCGTCTACACCAGGGGTGCCCAACCAGTGGATCGCGATCGACCGGTCGATCGCAGGAAGATTCCCAGTCGATCGCGAGATGTGTCTAAAAATAGAACAACAATATTCAGTTTTATCGTTAATGTCCCAGGGCTCGACATTAACGACTGCCCGATGGCCCGGGGCCATCTAGTATTTAGCTCGGGCAATGAAGCCTCACCTGCTGGTTGCCCGATCGGGCAATCTATTATGCCAGTATCATGCAGCTCGCGGATCCAGTAATGAGTGACCCGACAGTAAAACTAAACATATCTATAACTAGTTTAGGTAGTTTGAGAGGTCATTAAAATAGCGACGTGTGATATTCTAACCTGAAGTGTGTGTTTTGTCGGCTCACTGCTGCATGTGATCATGCAGAGCTGCGTGTCGACTCGTCAGCAGCAGCTGATCTCTCTCTCTCTCCCGTCAGATTAGACTTCACTCGCGTTTATGTCCATATCGATCAGATCCAGCTAGTTCTAGCTAATGATATGACTACCTGCTTATTAAAAGACACCGAAACAATAAGCGTCGCTATGCAACCGGGTGAGGCCACAAAGTATAGCGCAGCATTATGCATTTGTTTACATGCCCACCGGAACCCTGAGGCATTACCAACAGATCAACGCACAATCAACCCATACAGGACATCTCTTTCTCCACATTAAGTGTTCGACATTAGAATTGACTATTCTTGTCTGTCTCATACTCTTCTTGTCTGTCACATAAGTGGCGCAACTGAAGCGGTATTGCGCTAAAGGGAAATTATTTTTGACGGAAGAGATTTAGATTTGCTGGCTAACGGGAACTCTGTCGTCACCATTTTGTGTGCTTCGCGGATGCGCTCGGCTCCTCTCGACTGCTGCTCGGGTCTGCTCGGTCAGCTTCTGGATGAGGAGGCATTCGTTCGACCAACTTACAGTAGATAACATTACAAACATTTTTAACAGGGGCCATAATAGTGTAAATAATGTTTGTTTTGGCAGTTATAACTGAATGTAATGTTTTCTACTTTTTTACATCTGGGAAGGCATTTGCCTTCATCAGATGGAAAGTGTCTTGACCAACAACTTAAGTATTTCTTATAGCTATGCAGGGCATGCAAGTGAGCAAACACAAACAAGAACAAACAAACAAGTGAAATGAAGAATAAAATTGAAATTGTACAATATAATATTGTGGTGGTTCATCTTATAATTCAGTCTAGAGAATGCACCAGACAGCATCTAAGACCTGCAAAAATATAAATGTTCTCGGGGGAGGCCCCCCAAACCCTGCGTGCGTCATTTAGTCCGCGCACATTTTTCAGGGCAATCTCTATTGGGCTCAGGGCCATCTGTAAATTAGCTTAGATGGCCCACAGTTTTTGATATAATAAAAACTCAAGTTAGATACCGTTATTAATCAGCTGTAAGTTTTAGTTTGTTTGAACTTATTCATTATAATTATTGTACAAAACGGTATAAGAATGCAAACTTAAATTGATTATAGTCTATTATCAATTCAGGTTAAGAAACTAGTGTTGCTTGCATCCTATTTTAAAGGCATTTGTTTTTATACTCTACTAAAATGCAACAAAAAAGGGTTTGATTCTATTCATTTTGTCTTTCAGCAGATTCCTGTGTAGCTTCAGATCTGAGTTGTCTTATTAGTATGCCTCATTTATACTTTTGTAGCAACACTATTTTTATATAATGGCAAAGAAAGGGTTCAGAGTGTTTTCTTTTTTTCCTGTGTCACAAGTGGCAGCACTGTTCAATGTTTCTTGAAAACATTATCCACTGTAGTATGTGAAGTGTGAATAAACTCCAACTCTGTATCAACAACACTGTTGTGTAACTTCAGTTAAATACTTGTATGTGTGTAGATTAGAAAGAGGTAAGATAAAGGATCTGCAGTATTTTCTGAAGTATTCATCCTACGAAGGTCAGTTTTATAAAAGTAGAAGTGTGTATTTACCTGGTAGTAGGCTGTCAGTAATGGCTACGCCTCTCTATTTGGACTGGTAGATCTCGGCAGACTGGCAACTTTAAAAGTAGCTCTCGGTTCAAAAAAGGTTGGGCGCCCCTGGTCTACACCATGAGTAGATTCATGTTCTTTTCTGCACGATGGTATGGTTAGTAGGGTTGTAACGGTTCACAGAATTCATGGTCCGGTACGTACCTCGGTTTGGGGGTCACGGTTCGGTACGAGTTCGGTACAACAAGAAAAAGCAAAAAAAAGTCCCAAATGCATAAATCCAGGTTTGTTGTTATTTATTTTTTAACTGTAGTGCAAGTTTCAGTATAAAAATAAGGAACTCTAACATTTTGAATAATTAACTGTATTACACAGTTAAAAACAAACCACAAACAGTAACACGCACACTCAGATGGCCATATTATATATAATGGCTGATGTTAGACAAAAAGGTTTCATCAAGCTGTAAAACTAAAAAAGAATGTCTTGAAAAATGAAAATATTACATAATAAATTATAAGAAAGTGTTTCAAGGGCGCATAGCAATTTAAATATATATAATAGTTGCGCTGACAGGTCCACACACTGCTTCCCCGCAGCGAGGCTCCCCCGTCCTCCTGTTGACAGTTCACGAGCGTCGAGCCCCCCCCCCCCTTTGTAATGGATACATTTTCCAAGTGAGAAAACAATGGCAACCACAGAGCTTGAAAAATATGTCCACGATTATTATATTGGCTTCTTAAAAACAGGGGGGATAAGCTGTTGAACTGCTGTTGTCTTTTGCCGGGCTCCGGTGATTGGAACATCTGGGTGATGCCTTCTGATATGATTTAGCATGTTTGGCGTGTGTTTCCATTAGCATACCGCACCGCTATCGAACAACGCCGACACACCGTCCTCGTCGGATCCACCACTCGCACACTTCATCGTTATTGTAGTCCACAGGGAACCCGAAATGTTCCCACACAGCTGATTTAAAAGAAGCAGGTGGGTTCTAGCTCCTGTGTGTTATCTGAAATCGCCATACTAACTTTTCTTCTTCTTGTATTTAGTTCGTTTTGTTGTTGTGTTTCTTCTTGTTCTTCATTTGTTGTTTAAGGGCGGCTGGCAAACAGCTTTTAGGCGCAATACCGCCCCCTGGATTATAAATAGTGTAGTGGATGCTGCCCTGAAGGACAGACTTTTTTCCCACTCGTAAAAAAAGGCGTATTCGCCGTGTGACTGCATGTGCCGAACCGTGACGTCTGAACCGTGACGGTACGGGACGAATACGGATACCGTTACACCCCTAATAGCCAACCATCGCAAAATGTCTTGATTTTTTGTGTTTGATTATAGCGTGACTCACTCATAGAGATGCTTCAGTGGCTGCCTTTGCGGTGGATGTCGGCTTTACGAAAAGTGACTGCTGTCCAGCTAATTGTGATTTAAGTTCCCTCACCTTTCTCTTTCTCAACTCGCTACTCGGAGGGAAGTCGCTGTCATATGCCTTGTGAACACTCTGATAATGCCTCTCCACGTTACCTTTCTTTGGCAGAGCGACGCTTGCTTTACAAATAAGGCAAATACACGTTGAATGTGACATCACAAACAAATATTCTTCCTAGTGTACTGCTAATGTATTCACTGCTTTGTCTCATCCAAGATTGAGGCAAACAAATATAAAAGGCTCAGAACAACTACTTTAAAGCTTATTGTGTAGTTTTAGTACTGTTTGCTGTTAAACCACAATAAAAGTCTAAGCAAATTCAATCAAATTTTCTTCATATACACCAATATAGCAAATCAAGCATTTGTCTTAGGGGGCTTTACAGTGTGCACAGCATACGGCACCCTCTGTCCTTAGACCCTCGCAGCACACAAAAAAAACTCACAAGCAACCCCACAATTAAAGGGAGAAAACATGGGGAGAGTAACAAAGGGATGGATGTGCAATAGATTTTGTGCGTATGGAATACAAATGAAGAAAATTATGAATGTGGTTTTTCAGTTGAATTATACTTAAAGTTCAGGGTAATCCACTGTTAAAAACATACTGTTCAAATTATTATTTTATTTTTTTCTAAAGTTCAATAAATTGATGTTTTCAACGTCAATGAATAATCGTATTTAATAATCATGATAGTATGATATTGATATGATATTGGCCAAAATAATCGTGATTATGATTTTTGCCATAATCGAGCAGCCCTACCCTGAGTAGGCCTGTCGCGATAATCGATAAATTGACTTATCGTACGATAAATAAATATGGACTCGATAATTTTTCTGAGCTCGATAAATTGCCGTTTACATAAGGATGTGACCAGCATTTTAGCTCGGAGCGATGTGGCTGCTAGGAGCGCTGTGGCTGCCAGGCGCGCTGTGGCTGCCAGGCGCGCTGTGGCTGCCAGGCGCAATGCAAACATGTCTACTTGAGCAGGTCTCCCTTGAAAAAGAGATCAATGATCTCAAGGGATAGACCTGGATAAATAAAGGCTTGAAATTAAATTAAATGAATGTTGGTGTTTCTTGCTCGAAAACTTTGAAAAACAGATTTGGATATGGCCTGTTGAGGCATCTGGGTCTTTGTATGGACAGTGGACTGTACGCTTTACTGTTGTTTTAAGGAGGTTTTTTTTTGCTTGTGGGACAATGTGTGCTCATATTTATTTATATATATATATATAGATAGATAGATAAATAGATAGATAGAGAGAGAGCTCTATTTTCCAGCCTGAGTCTATTTAATTTATTGTTTTGGTTGTGTGTGATTTAATTAATGTATTATAATTTCATTTATTTGTTTTATTTATTATATATCATTTTAATATTATTTCACATTTCATTTGCAATGTTGAATGTTGAATGTTCAATACAAAGTTATGTTTGAAAGGATATACTTGAGTTATTATTATATATTATCATTCTCAGTGGTCTAAAATTGACCTAAAATATTATCGTTTATCGCAATAATTTCCAGGAAAATGTATCGTCCAACACAATTAATTATCGTGACAGGCCTAACCCTGAGCATATTAAAACTAATGCATTACCTACTGTTATATCACTATTAACATCTGTGTGTTTTCCTCCACAGGTGGACTATGAGAGTGAGGAAGAAGACAAAGGCGAGGAGGATAAAGAGGACCAGGACCAGGATGAGGAGCAGGAAGAGGGGGAGGAGGGGGAGGAAGAGGCAGAAGGTGAGTCGGAGGAGTCCCAGCCCGAATCTGGTAGAGTGACATCAGAGAGGAGGAAGAAAAAAATATCAAAACAACTTGAAGAGGAAGAAGAGGACCCCTTGGATCTGATGAGGATTAACTCTGTTCTGCAGTCCAACCCGGCCATCGAGAGATACAGCTACGATGCTGAGAGCGAGCTGTGGTGTGAGGTAAGTCCATCACACAGCTGATTCAGAAGATTTGACATGGCTGCTCTTTAGCATTTAGATGTTTTATTAGTTTGTGTAGCCAAAGCAGCATATAGATTGTTCTCTGAACTCATACAAGTGTGGTTCTGTTAACATTACTTTTTATTACAAGTAATTTATCTAAAGCGACTTACATACATGAACATGTCCTAAAGTGGGCTAAGTATCTTGCACAAGGACACTTGGACATGTTGAATGAAGGGGGTATGATTGAACCACTAACCCACTGATTGGTAGCCCAGCTGCTAATGTAAGACTCAAAATGTTGCGTAATTTCTCAACTCTTCACATAACATATTGGTAATAGGGTTGCCAGAAACTGACCATGATCAAAATCGATTATTCGGCAGCCCTGGCGAATAATAATCGATTATTCGACACCCCCCCCCCCCCCCCCCCCCCGCGGGAGAAGAAAAAACAAAAGGAATTCCGTTGTTGTCTTTACTGTAACATGTTTAACAGCACAAACAACAAACAAGCATGTCATCACAACGACGTGGCCTTGAAGTGAAGTTGGTAATGGCCAGCTGTGCTGCGTCTTTCTCTGTAACCTCTTTGGCGTGCTTCGCACTCAAATGCGAACGCATTGTTGAGGTTGAGCTGTGATAGACCAACGTCTTTTCGCAGAGCTTGCATTTAACTTCCTTTGGACTTGTAAGTTCGAAGTAGTTCCACGAGGAGGAACTCTTTTTACCTGCCGCTTTGTTCATCTTTAGTCGCACGAGAGAGGGAGAGGGGGGGCGGGGGTGGGGTCGGTGTGTAGCTGCTGCAGCAGCAGTCTGCTCTGCGCAGGCTTCCTCCAAGTTTACAGTAAAACAAACTGGTGGTGTGACCAATGGCCATTTACAATTATTAATACTATTACTATTATTAGCATATATATATTTATATATATATTTTGGTTGAAACTAAGCCAGAAAAAAAAAAAAAAACATAAATAATAATAAAAAAAATTTAAATAATAAAAAAAAAAATATAAATAAAATCGATTTTTAAAAATAATATTCGATTATGGAGACTGTAACGAATATTCGAATAATCGAATAATCGCTGGCATCCCTAATTGTGGTAAGGTAAAATATGTTGTGTCACGGCCACTTAGTGACACTTATTACTTGGGATGGGAACGATTAATCGAATATTTGAAATTATTCAGTTATTCATGTATATGAGTTATGAATATTTTTATTAATTTTTATTTGTATTTATTATTTGGGAGGGATGCCTAAGTTGATTACATATTATCAAATTGAATAATAAAAACAAATAATAAATAATAAAACGATAATAATAATAAACGAAATATGTGTTTTATTTTTGAGGTTACTAAAGGCGCGTAGTGACACAATTGACGTTACGCAATTCAGATTTTTGCCGCGCATGCGTACCTGCGTACCAGTTATGTGCACCCCTGGCTATGACCCTTAATGGTTCCCACAGTTCAAACTGCAAAAAAATGTAGATTAGATAAGTGCAAATTGCGACACGGTGTTGTCTTTCTCAGAATGTACTTCTATTTCTCTTTAACACACAGTTCTGTGTGATTTTTGTTACATTTCCTGTCTGTATTCAAGCTAACATATTTCATGTTAGCTTGAATACAGACAGGAAATGTAACAAAAATACATGTGCGTGTGGTTCAGAAAAAGAAATTCAGTAGGCTACCTGTCTTTCAGTTCAGTAAATGGGCCTACTGTGATTTTTGCAGTTTCATCTTTCTTGTAGTGTGGTTTATAGGTTTTTGAAACTGCATTCAGCCATGTCAGTGACATTTTGTAAAATATTTTGCTGAAAAATGAGCATTATTCTGCTGTTATTAACTTGTATTGAGTTTAGTTAATTGATTTACAGATAGTTTAAAAAAACCTACAGTAGGCCTCTAATAAAAAAATATATATTCATTGCGTAATGTATTGTTTGTTTATACCTGCGTAGATGATCATGTCAGTAGATGTGCTAATTTTAAAGTAAACTGGCAGGCAGCTGAAGCAGCATTAGCACATAGCTTCCTGTGCTTTGCAGGACACATTCAAATCTCCTTATCGAGTATGCAGTTGTACATTTGCTGAGAGGACCTCTTTATTAGAGGGTCATTTGACAGTTGTGAAGAACTATCTGCAGTGTAAATGCTGCTTCTGAGGACCAAATGTATCTGTAATGTAACTCCATGTGTGTAGTACAAATATCAACAGCTCTTTAAAGGGTTATTGTTTTAAACCCTTATGCCCCTCGTTCACAGGTGGACCTGGTGCTGCCGGTGAGCAAGGTGCACTTTGACCTCACTTCAGTCCTGTCAACACTGGCTCAGAACGCCGTCATCATGGAAACCAAAGGCCTGACGCGCTGCCTGCTTAGTGAAGTCACCACGAAGACTGGAGAGAAAGAGACGCTCTTCAACACGGAAGGCATCAACATGCACGAGCTGTTCAAGCACAGCGATGTACGTAGGACGTTTACACTTCTCCTTTGTAACATGAAAGCAAAAACACATTAGCACATTATATGATCAGTCTGAGTTCACTTATTTCTGGCACTTTGCAGCTCTTTCATCCATGTTGATTCCCCTTATCACTAATGTGTAAATAATGACGAAGCACAGAGTTAACTTATTCAGTCACTTGATCAATAACTTGATGGGATATGGGTGAGATTGGCCCGTCAGACAATATCTTACTGAAATGTCTTGTAGGCATGGCCGTATCTACCATTGAGGTCACCGAGGTCCGGACCTCGGTAATATTTTTCGAGCTGTGTTTACAAAACTTGTGAAATAATTGCACTAAACGGGGTTCTTTGTAGTACTTCTATTTACTGACGATGGGGGCGCTGCATAACTACGTAGCCTTGATTAAAGCAAACAGAAGAAGACGACATTCATCAACAAACCACCGCAGCCCGGACTTGTACCGGTGTCGGTACCATATGTGTTCGGGTGCCGTCTCTTACCAATGACGTCACGCATTGTACGCATTGTGATTGGCTGTACGGTAATTTACCCGGGGTGCTCGGGGGCAAATCACATCTACAGATCATGACGAACCGAATTGAAGTATTCCTATACTCCTAGCGTGTGAAAATGTTTGTGAAAAACATGTAAAAAAAAAAAATGAAAACGGAGCAATGGCTGTACGCCATTGGCTGTACGGCAACTCAAGAGGACCATCATACACGGTCAAATTCCAAACATTTAAACATAGCCTACACTTCATTCTTTACTGTGTCCGTTATTATATGTAGAAGATATTACTTTTTTCTCCGTGATGTTGTTTCCATAGCAACAACTTCAAACAGGAAGTTAACTTAAATTACATTTAAGACACTGCAACGAAAAATACTTTTCCGTTTCACAGAACACAAATTGGGTTATTTACATAATTATGTTTACTCTGTCGATTGTTTTTTTGGGGGGGACACGACACATCAAATCACATCTACAGATCAAGACGAAGCAAATGAAAGTACTCCCATACTCCTAGCGTGTGAACATTTTTGTGAATAACGTGTGCAAAGTCTCCGAAAACGGAGCAGTGGCTGCGATGCTAGCTTTGCGGCTAGCAGTTAGCATTTTCAATGGAAATATACATCGAAACATCATGTTTCAGTAAAAATAAGGCCCCACTGATCATCTACTCTCTGAGACGATTCCAGGGATGCCTGACTTGAGTTTCTAGCACCAGGGAAAGTGGACAAAAGTGCCCCAGATCAGCCTCTTAATTTACCCAGGGCTTAGTGCTTGGCTTTGGGCATGAAAATTCAGGAAACTCCCCTGAGTATTTTATTAACCATTTTTATTGACGTCATTACGTCGTGACGTCACTGGTAAGAGACGGACCCCGAACACATATGGTACCCCGAACACATATGGTACAGACACCGGAGCAGCGGAGGAGTGATGAGGTATCTAGAGATCTGAGTCCAGTGGGCTGCTTGTGTTTCTGTTCCTCAGGACATCATATGACCAGCAGATCCTGTGTGAACGCTCTACGTTAGTCAGTGGACGTCCGACAACATGCACACTAACTTATATTGCAGCTATAGGCTACACTTTGGTTTAAATTGCATGAATAAACTAGCTAGAGAGCTAAAGTTAATTACGTTCATCCAATGTCAGAAGGATTACCTTTTAACAAACGTTGTAATGCTTTTTTTTAATTTTTAATTTCTTTAAAATATTATTACAAGTGTTACGACATAGCACATATTTTTTTAAATCATACTTTAGTTATAATCCCAATTTATTTAATATTTCTCTCTCCAGATCTTGGACATCAACAGACTCTACTCCAATCAGGTCCACGCCATGGCTCAGACCTACGGGATCGAAGTGGCTCTGAAGGTCATAGAGAAGGAGATCAAAGACGTCTTTGCTGTCTATGGTACACACACGCAAATACGCACGCACACACGCATACGCAAATACACACACATGCACGCACGCGCACACACACACACAGTATAGCTGCCGATAGTAAACTTAAAGGGGACCTATCATGCAAAATTCACTCTTGTACGTCTTTTATACATGAATATGTGTCCCCGGTGTGTCAGGGAACTCATCAAGTGTCAGAAAATACAACCCTCTCTCTTTTCCTCTATACCCAAATCTCTAAAAACGGGGCTGCAACGGATCTGATGCAGACTGATCCAGATTTGAATTATTTTCTACGTCACAAAAGTGGTGCTCCGCTTAGTGGTCAATTCCCCACCTATCAGGGGAATGAGAGGTTGGGCCACGGCCGGCCATTGCCGCTGGAAAGCGCTGGAGACACTGTAGTACATATGCCAGGCCTGTAACGGCCCGTCTACACTACAGCGTCGAAAGCTCCAAGCAGCTCCAAGCTGCCCATTCACTTTCAATGGGGTGACGTCACGTAGCCGCGCTTTTTCGCCGAACTGAATTGTGGGTAGCCGAGCGAGGCGTCTCAGGCGACCCAGGCGACCAGAAGTTGAACATTGTTCAACTTCTGATCGCCTGGACGCCGGAGTAGCCAGCGCCAGCCAATCAAATCCCGTTTCCCAAAATCTGACAGCTGAAGCGCTAGCCAATCAAACCGCGTCTAAGCTGGGAGAGATATCCCGCCGTTCATTTCTATATTTTCAAAAAAAGTCGGAGGAGAAACTAACTATCGCCGTAGCGAATCACCCGGTTTTGTATGACCAGACCCTCTTCACCTCCCGGGATACAAACCGGAGGAACCAGGCATGGAGGGAGGTGGCAGAGACAGTGGGGGAAACTGGTAGGTTTTCGCCTGTTTGGGGAGTTTATATATATATTGCTCGCATAAAATCCCCGGGGGTTTTTGCTTTGTATGTCGGGGGCGGGAGATTCATGTGATTGGTTGTTGGCCGTGTTGCTTGAATAAAATCCCCAAGCTCCAGACACGCCCAGCTCCAAGCTATTTTTGGAGCTGTAGTGTGGACGCTCCGTAAGTGACGCTGTAGTCTGCCACAAAAGCAGCGAAGAAGTCTTCCCTTGTATGGTTGCCATGGTTGCCCTTCTGTTTATTCTCCGCTGTGGCTCTTTTTCTCCCTCCCCGAGGCAAGCGTTTGCCCCTCCTGCTTTAAAACAAATGAATAATGACTCTATATAATCATATGTAAGGGATAATGTGCAGCGACGCGGTCATTATGGGGAAAAGAACACTGATCAGGAGCCCGACGCGAAGCGGAGGGATCTAGATCGGCATGAAGCTGTTATTTATAATGACCAAGTCGCTGCACATTATCCCGCTTATTACATGGCCACATTCTCAACAAAGTAACGATATGACTCCCAATATTAATTGAAATGCTTTTATGGATCTAGAAAATGATTTTATTTAGTTAAAAAATAGTTGTATGTATTGATTAAAATTGACATGCATGTCAAACCTTGGAAAGTATCTAGATATCCCTGCCCTAATGCCAAAGTAACTGGCAACTGAATATGTGTTGCCGTTTGATGTCTATGTCTGGACCGCTGCGTAAAAAGGAGGGTTTCTGCCCCATTACTTCTCTTCTTACTTCTATAAGAATAAAACACGGAGGACGGAGATCTCTTTTTCTCCCCCTCTTCTGACAGCCCAGCAGCTGATCTCAAAGCATGCTCCCCTCTCCTGCAGGGGGGCGTGGTCAGCTGCAGCTCACAGAATCAGCCCCCTGCAAAAACAGGGCTGGAAAGAGCCAATAGAGCGAAATGAGGCATGGCTAAAATGCAGGATCTGTTTGGTATTTTGAAAAAAAAACTATATTTATATACTTTATATAGGTATGGCCCTACAATATATGTTTCAAATATAGCATGATATGTCCCCTTTAATTAAAATCAATTTGTAAATGTAACACTTTAAAAGAGGGTTATAATGTTCCACATATATGTTTAGTAGAAGTTCAAATGCAACAATGGAATTTGTATTTTTACAATAACGTATCGACTGTTCAGTAAATAATATTATAATTTGCATTTGAAGATACAATCTAAACTGTGTAACCTTATATCTCATTTATGCAAGCAATATTAAAGTCAAATGTTTACACAAATGGTGTACAAATAAAATAATGCTTGCTCAAAGGAAAAATAAGATACATTGCTTATATTGCATAGAAAGGCGAAGTCCCTCCCTTTCCGGTGGACCTCCATGGGACCTTATTTCGTAAAAATTATGTATTGATGTCAATAGTGAGAGAAATGTTATCTTTCAATCCCGTTTGAATTGTGCCACGAATTACACATGATGTTTGTCAATTTAAAAGATAATTTTGCAAGCAAAAAAAAAAATGTTTTGCCGTAAAACTGTGAAGTAAGACTTTTTTTTGTGTGAAACCGCTCAATGAACTACATCTCTGGTCTCGCACAACAACACACGTCACCAATATGGCCGTCACTACTGTCTTGCCAAACAAGGGATTGACTATCTATCTATTGACTCACTATCACCGCAATGAAACACGTCCAGAAGAATGTCATGCAAAGCTGCCTGCCTGCCTTCGATTCTCCCTAAACTGCCTGATGTTTTTAATGTTTGTTATGGAAATCTTAGACCCAGTCAATACGGTGGAGATACACAGGTCAGAATGATCAACAATAAATGGTGAAACAAACAGAGTTGTCTTTCTGGTTATTTATTCGAATATATTCAAAGACACAGGTCTCACAGAGTATAGGATAGTCTGCAGGAGTGTGCGCAGTACAATATAATAGCAAAGCTAATATACAGAAAAGGGCGGGCAGACAAAGTTTGCTCGGACATCTGCTTTCACACAGTCTCGTATTGTTATGGGAGTTACAACTTTGTGTGAGACACCCGTGTCCTTGAGCCGTAGCAAACTTTGGGTAAAAGGAGTAGTTTCAACATAGGCTGCCAAATCAGCTCTGTGGCCTTGAAGCGCTTGGGAATAAAAACCCTCATTAGAGTATGCAGAGAAAACGGCACATAATAGGAAAATGGTACAGTAGTGTTAGACAATGCTTTTAGAAGCATTTGGTTTAAGCATATAAGCATATAATAAAAATGTCCACTACATGTTCAATGTTAACCATTTGTGCAGATAGCATGAAGTAACAAAAGATCGCCGATGCTAATGTAGCGTTAGCATGTCTCCCCCGGGGGCATCAGGGCTTAAAAGTGTATTATAGAATGATCACACCGGTGTGACAGTACTCTTCAAAGGGTTCACGACATATGACTACTACTCTTACTGTTTAACATTTTGGGTTACAATAATGTTACTTCATGTTAAGGCTAATAAAATTAACAAGGCGAAGCCGGCTGTAATGCTAACTAACGTGCTTGCTACTAGCTAGGTAGCTAACTTGATCCAGCCAGCCACTCCTGGTCCTTTCATCAGACACGAAGCGAAAGAACAAGTAAGACCCATTGCTGGTATGATTACAGCCTGGTACAAAGCACACAGGCATCTTGTTAAAGTTATCTGAGCTATCTTATATTTAGTGGAGGAAAACAATTATGACATCACTTACGCGACTCTGGGATTTGTAGTCTTTCTAGTTGCATATTTTTCATAGTCTTATATTTCAACAGTTTTATGACAAACTGACTTTTTTGACATGGAAATTATTTGTTAAGATTGACAAACATCATATGTGTAATTCATGGCACAATTCGGGGATCGAAAGATAAGTTTTCTCTCCCCATTGACTTCAATACATAATTTTTCCGAAATAAGGTCCCATGGGGCGGAAGTAGAAGGGCCAGACTTTGCCTCTCTATTATCATTTTCAAATTTGATTTACTGTTTAAATATTGTAAAGATATATATTTAAACAGCTTTTCCATTTTCATATTTATGTGGTAATGAAATGCAAATCGGAATCTTTTCTCTTTATTTCCTCACATTTTCCTGAAATAACCCATGTTGGAAATTAGAATGCTAATATTGAATTACATTTCTTTACTTGGGGCGGATGTTGGCTCAGTGGGTTAGTGCGCTCATATCCAGACCAAGGGAGCAAAAATACCATGGATTATTATTATTTTCAAGTAAAATAGTCTGTTAACAAAGTCCCCTCTGGGCTTCCGTACGGCAGATAGCAGATCTTATTATTGTCAGGAGCACTCACTTTTAGTCTGTTTTGTGTTTCTCTGTCTGTCTCCAGGTATCGAGGTGGACCCCCGGCATCTGTCACTGGTGGCAGATTACATGTGTTTTGAAGGAATATACAAGCCGTTAAACCGGCACGCCATCCGCTCCAACTCCTCCCCTCTGCAGCAGATGACTTTCGAGACCAGCTTCAAATTCCTCAAACAGGCTACCATGCTGGGTGAGGAACGGCTGATACAAATAGTGATTTCTATTCATATGCCGGGTACTTTGGTACTAACATTTGCTGTTTTGAGTGCATGAGTGTGTCTCAATTGGCAAAATGCACTACGAATGTAGCTTTACTAACTAGCTAGCAATGGCAGTGAAAGTCACTTCCTGTCAGGGCACAGCAGCCGAGTGTGGTTTGAGACAATGCTAAACGGTAAAATAAAACGAAATGTGCAAGTTTTCACATTGCAAGACTTACAGAATACTAAGGGTAGTATCGAAATTGAGACACAAGCAATAGATTGATTTGTTAGTTTTCTGTTGAATGCCTGATGGTGAGATAAGACACTGCTAAGCTGATAAGAAATTACTGTGTGTGTAGAGATCAGAAAGGGTAGTTATTCAACAATGTCAGGAGACAAAGCTCTGAGAGACTAAGCAAATATTTTCTTTAGTCAGTTTGTGCCTCAGTGAATTTCCATCATTCAGGTTTCATGTTTGACAGGAAGAACCTTCACTAACTCATTGACCCCTAATCTGAACAGTGGAGTCGGCACATGCTCTGCTTTTATTGTCCTTTCATGGTATGCCAACTAGTTATTCAAGCTAAAATGGCTCAGTGTGATGGAGCTACTCCTTGGGTCCCAGTGGTAATTATGTTGACTAGGATGGAAATATGCTCATGAATAAACCACGTTACAGTCCTAGAGCAAAAATGGTGCCTGTTGAGATTGAGTATAGCAAATACAAAATAATAATTAAAAGAAATACTACCTATTTTCTTTTAACTGATGTATTCAGCAAGCTATTTTGGAGCTGCCGATTCCCTTATGTGGGGGAAACTTCTGAAGCAATTGGAAACAGGACTCAGAGAGGCACGAGGAGAGCTGGAGCTTTGATGGCAAACACTGGTGGTTTATTTGGAGTTACGGCCGGAGAATTGACAGGACAGGTGGTGTGTCACGTGTTGACACAGCGGTTGCCAAACCAATTCTGAAGAACTCTTCTGTAGTACAATCTTTTAACTAGTTTGGAGTGTAATAATCAACATTCTTTATCAGTGAGACTAAACAAATATGGACCCTGAATCTAACTAGAGCTCTCGTCCATAGGAAAGAATGTGCGCCAGGGAACCTTCGTCCCTGAACAGTAAACTACCTCATGGTGGCTTGTGCTCTGTCATAGACTGGCAACAACAATACGCCCAAGCTGCTCCTCCTTAAGAGAGATAGCAGCAATACCCTAAGGCCGTAGAACTATGCCATGGGAAAAGAGACAATAAAGAGAGAAAACGATGAACTATGTCGAAGGTTGAATACCTAAGCAAATTATTCCCTAACACCTTATCTAAGTTATTTTTTATCTCATGGCTGTTTTTCCTCTTTCAGGGTCACATGATGAGCTGGTGTCACCCTCTGCCTGCCTGGTGGCGGGGAAGGTAGTCAAAGGTGGAACCGGACTGTTTGATCTCAAACAACCTATGCAGTGAGAGTGGGAGGGGGAGGGGGGGGATTGGATTGATGTGCAAATAAAGGACCCTTCAATTTGACTGATCCCATCACTTCTATTAAACACTTTTGACAAATGCATAATAATGACAATTTGTATCTCCATTACTTATTCATGTTGTGTACAGTATGTGTGCAATATTACGTGCCAAATGTTCTTTAATTGTGTATTATGTATTGCAATACGTTTTTTTTTATTCAGAGAGAACATAGGTTTTTCTGATCGAATATAATCTGTGTATCTACCGTCCAATTGTTTTTCTTTATTAAACACGTAAACGGAAGACCGTCTGAGAGGCCTTTTTGCTTTTTACCTTACTAAATGGTGAAATGATCCTTGGAACGGGGGGCGGGGCGAAACTGATAAATCACTCGTTTGCTAAAATCACACTTTGAATCACTACAGTATCCTGCTGAAGGACCGGTGATTATTATAAACAAGGGGAATTTAGCGATCACAACGAAAACGGCCAAGACACATATTGAGCCCAGAAAATGGATGTTATTAAGGGCTGTAAATATAATAAGCCTATGTCTAAAATGGACAACATTGTTAGGAGATTTAAACTATACAGCGGTTCTGCACTGCGGTCACTCAGCCGCCTCTCGAGTTTGTTTTTTCAAATCAGCTGCTCTTCATTGTTCCTGCTATATTCAATGAGTGATACAAATATTTGTATCCACAAGTTCTTAAGGAAACTGACACTTTTGGACTCGGTTCTAGTTTGACTTCTACCAGAAATAAAATGAAGTACTTTTACTGTGTAGGCTACTTTGTGAGTAATCCTCTGTCAAAGTCCCCTCCATAGTAGCTACATAATGCATGTTTTTCTGCTATCTTTGATGAATGATAAAAATATAATTTTACCATTAGTTCTTAATGAAATTGATACTGTTTGACTTTGTATTAGTTAGCCTACTACTTGCAATACATTGAAGTACTTTTACTGTGTATTTTTTGAGAAATACTCAAAGTCCCCTGCTGAGAACAAAATCAAGCCACTTCTGCTAAGTTTGATGAGGGAATTATTTTTTGTTGCCATTAGTTCTTCTTGAGATTGATCCTGTTGGACTCAGTACTAGTGAAACTACCCCCACAAGTACTATGAAGTACTTGCGGTGTACTTTTCCAACAATCCTCTGTCAATGTCCCCTCCTGAGTACAAGAATGCATGTTTCTCTGCTATTTTGAATAAGCGTTAAAAAAACCTTTCTTCATGAGACTGATATTGTTGGACAGAGTATTTTAAGAGGATGGTAGACTGCACAATGACACACTCTGTCACTCTTGTTGGCCTCTTGATGATGCTGCTGTCTTTTAATATATGATTATTCCTCGCAGATTCTTCAGTCTCATCAACCTCATCCTTCCATCAGTCCCAGTCAACTCCTCCAGCACAATTCCAGTGTCTGACTCCATATGATATTGTCCTGATGCTGTAAGGGTGATGCCCCATGATCACAAAATGACCCCTCTAGAGTCTGAGTGAAGGATCTCATATTATGTCTGCATTCATGTTACATCACCCATTATAACAATTTTCTTTCCTTTTTCTCTTCTCTTAACTGAATAGTCCTGTCTTTAAGTATAACCCAATGTAAAGTCCTTTTCCTGCACCATTTTAAGGCTTCAAAACAGGCATTTGTACTGTATGTGTTTGGAGAAATGACACAATCAATGGTCCAGAATTGTACTTTATAAACTCTGAATCTTGTGGTGCTTGAAAAAATACACACTAGCTAAGCTGGCCAGGTTATATGCCTTTTTTGGAGCCCTTTTTTGCAATATTTATAAAATGTCAGTAGTTATTTAAACAAGCCACTATCTGAGGATAACACAAGCAACCATAAAACACCCTTTACTAGAGAGCCATTGAAGCCCATGAAGAATGTATCCTTTCAAAAATCTTTTCAACTGCTGTAAATTAAGGCACTATCTGTCTATCTGTGCAGACAATTTAAAATATTCTTCATTTGCAGTATTTTTTTAAAAAAGTGTTCAGAAAGACTGCATCAATTATATGCTATATATATATATATATATAATATCAATATTTGTATTAACTAACCAAAGTCAATTTAAATAGTGGGCAAAAATGGGTTAATTGCCATGCATGTCTATTGAAACCAGGACAGCAGAAAGCCTACACATCTTCCGGCGCAGACTGAAAATTCATCTCTTTCGACTCAACTTCGAGAGATATAATTACTAACAAAGAACTGCTAACAGAGCACTTATAAACTAATAAAGGACTGGCTTATCTATAGCCAGTTGAGTAGCACTTGAAATGTTTGGCTCTATAACAAAAAAGAATTCCCTCATCAAATTTAGAAGTGGCTTGATGTTGTTCTCAGCAGGGGACTTTGGTATTTCTCAAAAAATACACAGTAAAAGTACTTCAATGTGTTGTAAGTAGTAGGCTAACTAATACAAAGTCAAACAGTATCAATTTCATTAAGAACTAATTGTAACATATTTTTATCATTCATCAAAGATAGCAGAAAAACATGCAGGCTACTAAGGAGGGGACTTTCACAGAGGATTACTCACAACCTACACAGTAAAAGTACTTTATTTCTGGTAGAAGTCAAACTAGAACCGGGTCCAACCGTGTCAGTTTCCTTAAGAACTTGTGGTAACACATATTTCTGTCACTCGTCAAATATAGCAGGAATAATGAAGAGCAGCTGATTTGAAAAAACAAACTCGAGAGGCGGCTGAGTGACCGCAGTGCAGAACCGCTGTATAGTTTAAATCTCCTAACAATGTTGTTCATTTTAGACATAGGCTTATTATATTTACAGCCCTTAATCCATTTTCTGGCTCAATATGTGTCTTGGCCGTTTTCGTTGTGATCGCTAAATTCCCCTTGTTTATAATAATCACCGGTCCTTCAGCAGGATACTGTAGTGATTCAAAGTGTGATTTTAGCAAACGAGTGCTTTTGTTTCGAAATCACTTCCGAGAGTCTCGCCCCGCCCCTCGCTCCAAGGACCATTTGACCAGTTAGTAAGGTGAAAATCAAAAAGGCCTCACAGACGCTCTTCCGTTTACGTGTCTAATAAAGAAAAACAATTGGGTAGATACACGGATTTTCACACTTGTGCCCTACTTGGTGCCTAAAACCTTTCTCTTGTATTTAATAATAAAAATGAAAATATGTTTAAAACAATGTGTCTTGTTATTTTCTTTGCCGTTATGTTTATTGTCCAGAATGTTAAGTGTGTCTTTGTCAATCATTTAAAAAACGTTAGTGAATAGTGGTAATGTGATAAGATCATGCGGCTGCTGCAGGGGACTCTACGAAAGGGCGGAAGTGGAGGCGAGTTTTCCGACCGCTGATTGGCTCGCGGTCTAGGAAAGGAGGTGGCTGAAAATCGCCGCTTGTATATGTTTCCTCGGGATAAATAGCTGATCATTGGTCTGTACAAAGGTATTCGTCATGGCGAGGCAGTGGAGTCCATGGAAAGGTGAGCCAAAAAGCCAATTAATGTTGACGGAACTGCGTTTTATAGGATGGAATCAAGGTGCAAGGTGTTGTGGTTTCCATAGCGTTGTGCAATCCTTTAGTATAGCGTTACTATAGCTACATCGTTGCTCCTCATGCTCGCTGCTGCTAAAGGGTCTTATTTACTGTCATGGGGCCGCCTGGGGTGGAAGACCCGATACAAGACGTTCTTTCATATCTATAGACAGGCCGTATTATGGAACATAGGCTTTTAAATGACACCTTTTCTAATCAAGTAATCTACAAACATGACGGGACTGCAGCGAATTACGAGTATCCTTAAAAGATGTGTAGTTTTAAATGTAAATTAAAAAGCAGGGACATTTCCTAAAGGAATGATACTTAAACGAGGACCTTAACGATGGTGTTTAAATGGTCAATCCTGCATATTGAGTACCTGAAGTATATTATTATGAAAATACTTGTTTTACTTTTACTTAAGTACCATTTTGGATGCAGGACTTTTACTTGTAACAAAGTATTTTTATACTTTAGTATTACTACTTTTACTTCGTAAATAATCAGAATACTTCTTCCACCTCTGGCTATTTTTGGTGCCCACTTTTTGTGTACTCTATTTTGTAAGATTCTTTCTTCCACACCTAAGATATGGAGCCCCTGCTTAGATACAAACAATTAGGCACTTTTACATTATAATATGAATGCTAAAGATAAGAATGTCCTCTACATATATATATATATACTTACTTCTGATACTTCAACTATATCGGACTGTATTCCTATGCATGCAATTACCGAGCTTAAGCGTACCATAAAGGAATGTATTCTTCTTGCTGTTGTCCCATAATGCATTGTGTCTGACTGTCTCTGTGTGTGCAGGAGCAGAGCCCTGAGAGCCAAGGGACCTCAGGCTCCACCACACATCCCAGAGGAGTTCCCAGGTTCCCATGTGACCGAGAACAAGATGAGGCTTCTGAAACGCTTGCCAGCACACAGGTGATGGTCACATTACACAGCACAAAGACCCCTACTGTTTTCTTTCAACCACGCTCTCGGATAGATACGAGCCACCTGCTATCCAATGATCTTAACGAGATAGTTCAGGTGTTTAGAAGTGGAAGTTAGGCAATGTTGTGCAGTGTAAGCTATATTTAAAAAATCTTGGCCTCTTTGCTTTTTCTGTGAGACCGTGCTTTTCGACGGGTAATAAACATTGAAAATAACAAAAAGGAAGCTGGTGCACCGTGGCCTCAAATGCTAAGCATGCAAGGGTTTTTGCGTGACTTTGAATCCAAACCAAATAAAGTCACGCTATTACACTAACAAACTTACCAATATAGGCAGTAGCAGAACAGCAACCCATGTGTTCCGTGTGGTGAAAAAACTTTTTCTGTCAAGGGAGTTGTTGGCTTTGATGAAAGCACAGACAATGGATTGAGTTACTTGTCAGGAACAGAGACATTGATTTCTGACAGCCAGGTAAAGCCGTAAACATATTCTAAATATAGCATATACAGTTAAACTGATTTAGATTTATCTTTGTTGAGCACAACATTGCTTAGCGTCTGTGATAGTATTTCTTCTCTTAACTGTGGGTAAATACTATGAAGAAGAACATTACATTATTACATTGCATTTAGCTGACGCTTTTATCCAAATCGACTTACAATAAGTACATTCGACCAGGAAGACACAACCTTGAAGAAAACAGAATCATATAAGTACATCAGGTTTCATAGAGCTAAAACATTTCAACTGCTACTCAACTGGCTATAGATAAGCCAGTCCTTTGTTAGTATATAAGTGCTTTGTTAGTAATTATTTGTTAGTAATTCTATAGCTCGAAGTGGAGTCGAAAGAGATGAGTTTTCAGTCTGCGCCGGAAGATGTGCAAGCTATCTGCTGTCCTGATTTCAATGGGGAGCTCATTCCACCATTTTGGAGCCAGGATAGCAAACCCACGTGTTTTTGCTGATGGGAACTTGGGTCCCCCTCGCAGCGAGGGTGCAGCGAGCCGTTTGGCTGATGCAGAGCTGAGTGCACGTGCTGGGGTGTACAGTTTAACTATGTCCTGGATGTAGGAAGGGCCAGATCCATTCGCAGCATGGTATGCAAGTACCATTGTTTTGAACTGGATTCTAGCAATTACTGGAAGCCAGTGAAGTGAGCGGAGGAGTGTTAAGTTAACATCTTAACACCCCACTTCAAAATATCCAAACTACCCCTTTAATGTCTTAAAGAAGAACTCTGATTTCCTGATAAGTGTTTGTCTACTTATCAGTGCTGGAAGCTTCATGTTGCTTTTTAAAGCCATTGTAACTTTAAAAACACACCCTAAGTAAACAATCTACATCGTCAGTCAAAGGTGTGGCAGTTTTTACCACCTACAACTATAACATCTGCTCTAAATGTGCAGTATGAAAAATATATGATCTCAATGTGTGGAATACCTGTTGTCATGCTTTAAAAGATTGAATGCGGGTTGATACTGAAAAGAGTCCTGACATCACAAACTGTGCCGCCTGCCTGCATAATGCAAGGAGGAATAAGGCAACCTGTCAACGCAAAAAGCATCAACACTCTTATCTGCAGTCCTGCACACACAGCGTTACTTCTGCTCTTTTGTTGATTTATATATACAGGGTGTCCGCGGGGTCTTAAAAAGTATTAAAAGTTGATAAATAAATTTCGCAAAAATTAAGGCTATTGAAAAGTATTAAACTGCATTTTCCAAGGTATTACATTTTGTAGCCTGTTTTCAATAAGTATATAAATTGTCCAAAGAGGTTGTATTCTACAGTCTGCCTGAATGTAATCATTGCGTAGGTGATTGTGATTCTGTGTAGTTTATTTATGGCATCCCGTTGGATTTGACGTCCTCAGAACAGGACATCGCACGCTCAAATCAAATCAAGTTTTATTTATATAGCACATTTATAAACGATTTTTGGTCGAGCCAAAGTGCTGTACCAGTGACGTGCGGTGAGGTCAATGACAGGAGGCACGGACAGTATATTACACTTTTTTTTTTACTAACTACCGCTATTCATACATTCAACACAAATGAAAATATTAAATGGCCAGGCCCTTACCTTTACTTGTAAATGAAGTCCATTCGCCTATCCTTCTGGACAAAGATCTCCGTGACTTTGTTGTAGAAGTCCTCTTTATTGTGTATTAGTTTTAAAAGTCTCTCTGTTTCTATAGAGATGATCACCAGGGATGAAAGTCGTCTTTGGTCAGTCCGATTCTGACTGTATGTTTTGAGTCTTTTCAAAGCAGAGAACGACCTTTCGACAGACGCTGTTGTAGCAGGTATTGTGAGTACCAGCTGGAGTAACTTTGTCGCCTCAGGAACCGTCTGCATCAGATCATTCTGGTCCAAAAAGCTGAGGAGTTGTCCGGGTGATTTGCATTCATTCCTCACCGTTTGTGAGCTATACAGTCCGATAAGATCAGTCTTCAGTCTACCAAAGTCAAAGTGCCTTGCATATTTTTGATAGGCTCTGCAGTTTGATGTCATCAAAATGTTGTGACATTTCATTGAATTTTGTGCAATCGACCAAACCAAGGAAAGCGAATGATCAAACCTAGCTTTCAGTTGAACACTGATATTTTCCAGAATGCAATGAAACATTCTTTTCCTCTCATCTCTGATCGGATGTTTACTTCGGACATTGTCTGTCAGGCCATGTCAGGCCAAGTGTGATGCATTTCTGCTCGAACCCATCATAGAAACTGTCAAACTCTTTTCTCTGGCGTTCCACAACTCCCAATGTTTCGCGCACAGCAGAATCCAATGTCCATGACTTTATTCTGCAGCACACGAAAG
Source organism: Pseudochaenichthys georgianus (assembly GCF_902827115.2). Classification (NCBI taxonomy): domain Eukaryota; kingdom Metazoa; phylum Chordata; class Actinopteri; order Perciformes; family Channichthyidae; genus Pseudochaenichthys; species Pseudochaenichthys georgianus. The sequence goes on from NC_047512.1 coordinate 35,410,597, forward strand.
AGTGCATCGGTTTCACTGAAAATGCCCTCATATGCCATTATGAAGAAGCAGGTTGATGCTTTTGACAGCCAGAGGTCATATCCAGCAGCCATCATCAAGGTGTCATTGTCCCAAACATCGGGATTTTCGCTCATGATCCGGAACACAGCACGCAGTTCCGATTGGTACAGGCTGATAGTGTGCACTAGTCTGGAATTTGAGCTCCATCTCGTCGGCGCTGCTCTTGGCAAACGTTGCTTCACAACTTCATCCAGTAGTTGCGTGCGCTTGGTCGATTTGTTGAAAAACGCCGCAAGTCCCTCAACTGTTTTAAAAAACGTCCTACACTCATACATTTTGCTGAATGCGAGAGGACGAGGTTCAATTTGTGTGCATAACAATGGGTGAACATGGCCTCAGGCACCTTTTCTCTGATCTTGGCCTGCACCCCGTTAAGAGCTGATGCCATCACAGCAGCTCCGTCATACGTTTGAGCTACCAGCTTTTCAACACAATTGTATTTCCCCAGCACCCCCAAAACATAATCAGCAATAGCCGGTACTCGCCTGTCATCACTCACATCATCAAATCCCAAGAACGCCTCCTTCACATCACTTGTGTCCACATAACGCAGAATGACAGAGACCTGGGCTTTGTTTGTGACATCCGTTGTCTCATCTACTTCCACTCCAACAAATGGGGCTGCATTAATCTCATGCCTGATATCATTTTTTAATAACATCACTGACTGCTTCTATGAGATCATTCTGTATCCTATTTGAAAGGCCAGAAAATACTGTGGATGTTTCCAAATGCCTTGCTAATTTCTCATCTTTTTCAGCGAAGGCATGTAACAGCTCGACATAGTTGCCGCGATTCGAAGATTTTGCACTCATCATTCCCCCGAAATGCCAACTCCTGTTTAGCTAGGAAGCAGACAGCATTAATAAGGTATTTTAAGATCTCACGATTCTCCTTTACCTTGGCATTGTGGATGCTGACATTTAATCTCTGCTGGTCATTGAGGGCCAGATCTATCCGAGAAGTGCCGAAAGTTTTTAATGCGATTTGGCTTTGAATGTGAGTGATCGATCTCTCATGTTTGTTGAGGCTCCTTGGTAGATTTTTTAAGTCACCAAATCCAATGTTAGTCTAAACGTTGTCGCTAGTGGAGAACAAAAGGCAGGGAAAGCAGTAAAGTCGATTCTTCGTAGCACAGCCACACAGCCAGTCTTTTCTTTGGTACCACTCAGTTTGAAACGAACGTGTTATTTTCTGTCCGTTAGTTTGAAGAAGGTCCTTAAGCTCAGGCATCGGTCTTCCATTGTTTATCACCACTGTAACCGAAGTGCATTTTTCAATGTTTTAATTTTTTTGATAGAGCTAGCTCAAGATCGCCCCCTTCAGTGCGGCAGAGGTTATGGTTGCCTCCCCTGGCGCTTTCTCAGTGCCGTTGTATGATGAGACCAGCGAGCCTAAATATCATATATACGTGAAATAAGTTAATATTTAGAGACTATGGATGGCGAGGATAAATGTAATAAAGGGATCTACAAACATTACATTGGTGGCATACAGTGAGATGGTGCAGGCATGCGCTTAGGGCCCGCTTTCCAGCCAGTTTCTGTGGGGTGACGCATTCTGAGGTGAGGAAGAGCTCACCACACAGTAACTGGCTTGAGCGTGCTCACAAAATAAGTGCCCGCGCTAAATTAGTGCCCGTGCTCCAGCAAGTTACTGTGGGCTTCTGTGAGGCAGAGCTCGTCCCTGCCTCATTTCTCAATCTCATCGCTCCCCGTAGTTGTAGCGGAGCTCGGCAAATTAGCCGATTTTTACTATAAAAAGCGATTCATACAGAAATCACATTTACAACACAGATCAGTGGACACATTTTATTATTATTATTATTTGTATTATTATTCTTTTTTTCCGTTACATTGGAGAATGACCTCACCTGTCATTCGTTATGGGGAAATGCAAGTTTGCGTCCAAATGGTTGGAAGATAAGGAGGGAGGACAATCAATACTGTATATAGTAAAGTGTGTCGCCAATGTAACCGGTTCACACTCGAAGTGGCGATGAGGTCTTAAAATGTACGGAAAGGGTCTTTAAAAAGGTCTTAAAAGGTCTTACATTTGACTTCAGGATTCCTGCATATACCCTGATATAATTCTTCCCTGAACTGAAACTCCTCCACTGCCTAATCCATTTCTAAACTAGATATTACATACTTGTAATCTCTTATCGATGTCACGTTGCTGTGTGAGAGAATAGGTCACTTCTTCTGTATACATTTGTAAGGAAGGGACATACATGCAATGCTCCTTTTTTAGGTTCATATTTGTATTTTGAGGGAGGGAACTTTGGGATTTAAGCCTTTGCAGACGATTTGCATGCACACAGACCTATAGCATACTACAGGTAAAAGAAAACCCCAAAAAGCATCATTGGGCCTCTTTAAGTAACAAGTCGGGCTAAACCATTACTTTCTTATGGAGGTACATTTACCAGTTTCTACATTTACAAAATTCGATCAGGCATTTGTTGTGGATGTTGTGAATCTCACATTTCTCAATTCAAATTCAATTCAAAACCTTTATTTATCCAGGTAAAATCCCATTGAGATCAATGATCTCTTTTTCAAGGGAGACCTGCAGCAGTAGGTTCCACAAGAAGACATAAAAACATAAACAACAAAAGGACATCATACAGCAAAATGTACAGAGATTACAATTTACATATTTAACCACATGTACAGGTACCAACAGCATCTGATTTTGTAGCATCCAACCGAGCTTTAAAAACATGTAGTGGTACTAGCTTGGTAATTGTCCATTCTTTTTGCAGACTGTTCCATGTTAGTGGAGCTGCACATCTAAAAGCTTTCTTCCCTAAGACAGTCCTAGCACTTGGCACATTTAATAAAACCACAACATGCGATCTCAGGCAATAAGTACTTTCAATTCGCAGAGAGAACAGGGAGCAGATATAAGATGGTAGTTTATGCAACATGGCTTTGTAAATGAAAAAGTACCAGTGACTGAGCCTCCGTACAGTAAGTGATGGCAAAACCGCCTTGGTATACAGGGTACAGTGATGTGTAAGTGCTTTACAATTTGTCAAAAATCTCAGTGCACTGTGATACGCAGCATCTAACTTGCTCAGGTAATTGGCAGGTGCATTCATATATAACAAATCACCATAGTCCAGCACAGGTAAAAAGGTCGCAGTGACTAGCCTTTTCCTGGCCTCAAGCGAGAAACAGGACTTATTTCTGTAAAAGAAACCTAGCCTAACCCTCAGCTTTTTAAGCAGGTTATTTACATGAAATTTAAAAGTGAGACAATCATCAAACCAGATACCCAGGTATTTGTAAAAGGTAACCACTTCAAGTTGTATTCCTTGCGTAGTTACAATATCCAAAGCAGTCTCCGGTGTATTTTTACCTTTAGAAAAGAGCATTACCTTGGTTTTATCCACATTTGAAAGAAGCTTAAGCTCAGAGAGCTGAGCCTGAATAATGTTAAAAACAGCCTGTAATTTAACACCAGCCTCGTTAATCGAGGGACCTGCACAGTACATCACGGTATCGTCCGCATAAAAATGTAAGGTTGCTCCTTCGACATTTGCACCTAAACTATTAATATAGATAGAGAATAATAGCGGACCTAAAACTGAACCTTGTGGTACACCATTAGTGATGTTTAACCACTCAGAAGACAGCCCATCAAACTGAACACATTGGGACCTTTCAGAGAGGTAGTTCACCCACAAACCACCCACTGCATGGCTGGATATGCCTATACTGACCAGCCTCTGCTTCAAAATGTGATGATCGACGGTATCAAAAGCTTTGGATAGGTCAACAAATAGAGCTGCACAACTCTGCTTATTATCTAAAATACTCGTAATATCATTTACCACTTTCATTGTGGCAGTGATGGTGCTGTGTTGCTTTCTGAAGCCTGACTGATGTTTAGACAGGATGTCATTTGTACATAAAAACACCTTTACCTGTTCACTCAATAGGCGTTCAAGAACCTTAGCCAGAACTGACAATTTAGAGATGGGTCTATAATTGTTTAATAAGGTGGCCTCCCCTCCTTTTAGTAGTGGCAGGACATAAGCTGACTTCCATACTTTTGGGATTTTGTTCGTGCTGAGAGAGAGGTTAAAAAGAGTAGTAAGAGGTGGAGCAATAAAATCTGCAGCTATCTTTTAAAAAGAAAGGTTCTACGTTGTCCGGACCAGCCAGCTTTTTAGGATCTAGCTTGGTTAAGACTTCACGAACAACATCAACAGTAAAAGGAGTAAAACTGAAATGGTTTTCCAGACCACATTGTTCTGAGTCACCGACTGTGACAGAAGCAGAATTAGAAACAGAGAGCCACAGGACACAACATGCTCATTAAAACAATTTAACATGGTAGCCCTATCCGATATAGAGCCAGATGCTGTGGTAAGGCACGGAGGTAGCTCATTACGGATATCACCGGTGGATATCGATTTTATGGCTTTCCAGAATTTTCTAGGGTTGTTCAGGTTCTTTGTGGTAACTGACAGATAATACTTAGATTTAGCACTTTTGACATGTGAAGTGAAGCTATTCCTTAGCTGCCTAAAACGCAGCCATTCTACCTCTGAGCCTGATTTCCTAGCCTTTGCCCAGGCCTTGTTTCTCTCATGTAGGAGACTAGATAATTCAGCAGAAAACCAAGGATTGTCTCGTCCCTTCACTCTAATGTATGCAGGGGTACATGTCTATCTATAATTTCCATAAAACCAAGATAAAAATAAGACCATGCAGTCTCAACATCAGCACACAAATCGATTTTTCCCCAATCAAACCCAAACAGATCATGTACAAAACCCTGCTCCACAAAATGTTTTATGTCTCTCTTGATGATAATACGAGGTTTAACCTTTTGGACTTTTGTGTCCCTAATTGTGGCTACAGCACAGTGGTCACTCAGATCATTCGCAAATACTCTCACAGCTGAGTATTTATAGGGAATATTAGTTGAGATCAATTAGGGAGGATTTATTTGGGGACTTAATATTAGGGCGAGTAGGACTGTCAACAATCTGAGTAACATTTAAAGAGATACAAAGGTTTTTAAAATCCTCTGACACTGCAGTTAACCAGTCCCAGTTAAAATCTCCAAGTAGCACTAGTTCCTTGTAGTCTAGTTGCGATAAAAGATTTGCTAGCGAAGACAAGGAGTCCTTGACAGCTGAGGGGGGTCTGTAACAGCACATGACCTGTTGACCCTTTGCCACTTCTAAATTTAAGGCTAAAAATTCGAATTGCTTACTGATAGATTTGGAAACTAATGTGGATACACTGAACTTATTCTTAACATAAATGGCAACGCCACCACCTTTATTAGGCCGGTCGGTACGATACACATTATAACCATTTAAGGCCAAAATAGATTTGTTTAGCCATGTTTCTGATAAAACAATGATGTCAGTGTCAGTCGAGCTCGCCCAAATATGGACAAAATCTAGTTTACCTAACAGACTGCGCACATTCAAGTGGATGAAACCCAACCCAGTTTCTGGTTGTAGATCGGCTTTTTACACATGACATATTGATCTGTTTACAACAGGGGTGGGGAACCTTTTCCCTCTCAAGGGCCATTTACATTTTTTCAACATCCTCCGAGGGCCGTACAAATGATTGACTTCTGCTTAAAAATACTAAAATCACAGCCCATTCATTCGGCCTTTCTTTCATGCTCTGCAAAGAAAAAGCAACCTCTTAATCCAGATATTTTACCATGACTCGCGCATGCATGCACGTGCACGGTTGTGGCATGACCACCAAAACAGAAAGATATGGACACAAGATGTGTGGAAATGTATTCAGTATCCAATCCAAGTGGACATGATTTAAGTCGGGGGGGAAACCCTAACCTAACCTCCTCTAAAATCTTCCCGGGGGAGCATGCGGGGTGGGGGGGGCAAGATTTGTTTTTAAAAGTTGAAGTTAAAAGCATCAATCTGGTGCACTTTGAGAGCAAAATTAGGAGATCTATGGATACATCTCTCAACACCCATATGAAACAGAACTGTAAGCAGATTTAATACAATTATTTATATATATATATATATATATATTAGGGCTGTCAAGTTAACGCGTTAATAACGCGTTAACGCAAACAAAAATTAACGCCACTAATTATTTTAACGCGATTAACGCATGTGTATTTTTTTTCCTCGGCTGCCCCGTAGTTTCAGAGCGCATCAAGTTTAAAATACCATCTACAAGCTGATGCTGCTGACAGCCCCGCTCCTGCCGCCCGCTTGTGGCAGACCACACTTCCACGCTCACCGGCAGGCACCGACTGGCCATCGGGAGGACCGGGAGGGTGTGTGTTTGTGTGGCCCGAGCGAGCGAGCGAGAGAGAGACCTTACGTGTATTGTTGTTGTTAGCATCGGGTGCTAGCTAGCTGCGCTAACGGATATAAGGAGCTGTTTCAATGAAAACAGAGGAGCGCTCTATCCAAACAACTGCGCCGAGCACTTGACTTTATGCAGGAAGCCAGACAGCGGGACGTTGTAGGAGAAGTCAGCACACTCATGATTGCAGCAACATGGTTGCAGCGTCCAGGCAGCTCCCGTTCGAGCATATGCCTTCAGTTGCACATAGCTCCAACGATCTCACACACACACACACACACACACACACACACACACACACACACACACACACACACACACACACACACACACACACACACACACCACACACACACACACTGTATTGTATGAGAGAGGTTCCAGGTTGTTGTGTTTAATATTCATGAGAATATTTGTCATTGTTCAAATGATAATAAACATTAGCATAAAGCATATTTGTCCACTCATATGTTGATAAGAGTATTAAAAACTTGAAAAATATTCCTCTAAGGTACATTTAGAACAGATAAAAAATGTGCGATTAACTATGGACAATCATGCGATTAAATATTTTAATCGACTGACAGCCCTAATATATATATATATATATATATATATATATATATATATATATATATATATATATATATATATATATATATATATATATATATATATATATATATATATATACATACATATACAATACGTTATTATTATAAGATGCAAAAAACACAGTAAACACACTAAGAGAAATTAGGTTATAGAAACATGAATTATTATAATTTTAAACATTGGAAACATATTTAACATTTGATAAAGAAAACGTTCAGAAGACCATTATGACCATTTCATGAGAAACATCTAATTTGAGCAGCATATCCGCATCTAAATGTTATACTCTTCAAACTGTGAGAAGGAAAGACAGAAAGCCAAGTGCAGGTGGTTGCATGATGATGTGGAAGCATTAAGTAAACAATCTAGTTTTTTACCACAAGCATAAAAGAAGAGCTTCCCACTAAATCAGAGCAGCTCGAGTTTGACCCTATTCATTTAGGGCTGTCTTTTCAAAAACCTGCTCCTCCCTCGCCTTACTTTACTTTTTACTTTACTTTAATACTTTATTGGTTTTGATCTCTTTCCAGGGATTACACCATTTGATATACTTTATTAATCCCCGTGGGGAAATTGTTTCTCTGCATTTGACCCATCCTAGTGTTAGGAGCAGTGGGCAGCCATTTTGAACAGCGCCCGGGGAGCAGTGTAGGGAACGGTGCCTTGCTCAGGGACACCTCGGTAGCACTTGGTCTTGCCGGGACTTGAACTGGTGACCTTCCAATTGCCAAGCCAAGTCCCTATCGACTTCGCCACCACCGCCCCATGACACAAAATCACCAAAGCATTATACCGTAACAAGTTTCCTTTTGTGAGACAGCGTTTGGCAAGGTTTGGCAGGGTTTAAGGTTAGTGGTGGTAGGTCATCAATGCAAAAAGGAAATACCACAATAGCTGTTTTGTCGACTTTACCAGTTGTCTATATTTGAGTATGTCAACATAAAAACGTGAAAACACACAGGATGTTGGCACAGTAACGTAATGCTAAAAACAAACTCCATCGCGGATGCATGACTTCATGTCCCCGCCGCTAAGCTAAAGGCGGCTAATGTTTGGAATGAGTATTTTTGGAGGTCTTCGTTACATGTTCCCTCCAGAGTGAGTTTCTCTCCCACACCGTTATCTGCATTTAGTAACCTGCCTCTGTGAAAACACCATGGTTCTGTGGCCTAGTCGAGTATCCTTCCTGTCAAATCAGATAGTGTTGCATATTTAAATACTTCAAATGACAAACCGTGTGTGTGTGCATGTGTGTGTGTGTTTTTCTGTCTGTGTGCAGGCGGTGGTTGGCACTGGCTGTGGTTTTAGGTTTGCTGTGTGTGGCGATTCTGTCTCTGCCTCTGAGAGAGACGGAGACGAGCGTGCCTGTGGACTGGCATGTCAACCACGCGCATAAAAAGGTGAGAGACTTTCCCACGGACTGAAACTAAAAATACAATTGTCAAATCATAAGTAAACAAGGAGAGACGCACCAAAGGTCCCACAGCTATCTGACTACCGAGAGACTTGGAGTGCATTCTCCTAACATTAGGCAAGGCTGAAGGAAGATCTCATTTGTTTCAACAGATCCACAAATAGAATTAACAGTATTATTAACAATAAAATGCAAAATGGATAACGCTTGGATTTCAATTGGATTAAAACATATTTTAAAGAAGATTGTTCTTTTTTCAACTCTAATGGTATTGTCCATGTAATAAATATATAGATAGATATAATGAGCTCTACTCAAACTCAGCTTTAAGTGTCAAGTCCTCCAATACATACATATTCTCAGAGTATCAATTATTAATTTGAGGGAAAAATGTAATTATATAAAATTAAGCAAGATAAAGTCTTATGTATTTAAGAATTTGAGATGTATTTGAGTGAATGAATGCTTAGAGCCCATCTTCTACCTACATATATTGACACATTTACATAAAGTTTCTACCAGTTTTTTTTTTAAACTAATGATCTGCTTTAGTAATTTTCCTACAAAATGGCAGCAAAAAAGCCACTTATTTTAGCTCTTCAAATGTCAAAATGTCCTGCTTTTATCAGTTTTAAATTAAAGTGAATATCTTTTGGTTTTGGACAGACAAAACATCTTATTTAAAGACGAGGCCTGTATTCAAACTGCATGAATGAAAATTATTCTGTCTCACTTCCTGTGTGAAACAAGTAGTCATTCATGACATTAAAACCCCCAATGCCAGCATTTACAACAACCGTCTGTTTGGCTGCTGATACAACCAGATAGAAAACTGTGGAATAAACAGAAAAGATTGAACAGAGATAATGTCAGTAAAGGTTCTGCAGTGAAACAGTCTGCTTTTTGTTATGGTTCTTACCCTTTTTTTTTACAACCCATTTCCTTGCAGCAAGTGCATGAGCACGTGCACAGAGTTCTGGAGGGTCAGTGTCGGCCCAGCAGCACCAGGCACAGCTTGTTAGCTCGACTCCCCGCCTCAAGTCGCATGACCCAGGCCTTTCTGTGGAAGGACCTGCCGCTCCCCGACGACATCTTCCGGTACCCGCCTCCCTTTGGCTTCAGAGGGTTTCAGCACAAAGCAGAGGAGCTGCTGAAACTGGTGAATGCTCCTTCTTTCTCTCTGTCCTCTACTTTCAGCATCATTCATTCTGAAGCCAGATTTGCATTTATTGGCACCTTCTGTTCTTATGTAACAGCCTAGTGAGGCCTGTTAACATCAAAGTTATATTAAAAGATTCGGATTCCCGGCCACACCAATACAGTGAGAAGGACAGCACAATAGGTGTAAAATGGTTTATTTATACAAAGTTACTTTATAAACACTCCTTTGATAAATACTTAAAATAACGTAAGGTTAAAATAATGTTCAATAAATATAAACCAGTTACTTAAGAATTACAGTTCTAGCAGGGGTTGATAAAATCCTGAAAGTCCTGTCCGCTTGGAACCAAACTCCACTCCGGTTTTTTGCCAGGCAGAAGTGCAAGGTTCAAGTCCCTTCCAGGAAATCCAGTGCCAGGATTTCCACATTGCCGGCCCGCCGCACTCTGTCCGTCACGGTACGTCTACACACCAGCTTTAGACGAATCTTCCACCGCTTCCAACGCTTCTCTGCCCATTGACTTTGAATGGGGATGACGTCACTTTGCCTCGCTTTTCGCCGAACTGCATTGTGGGGGAGCGAAGCGAAGATTTCCAGGATTCAAAAGTTGAGCAATGTTCAACTTTTGAAGCTGAGCTGGAAGCGTCAGCCAATCAAATCACGTTTATGCAAATCTGACAGTAGAAGCGCTAGCCAATCAAACCGCGTGTAAGCAGGGAGAACCAGACCGCAGTTAATTTCCTCATATTCCAAACGAGAAATTACGGTAACAAATCACCCGGTTCTTTACGACTAGAACTATTAACGGGATACCAACCCGGAGGAACCAGGCATGGAGTGAGGTGGCAGAGACAGTGGGTGAAACTGGTAGGTTTTCGCCTGTTTGGGGAGTTTATATATATATATTGCTCGCATAAAATTCCCGGGGTTTTTTGCTTTGTATGTCGGGGGCGGGAGATTCATGTGATTGGTTGTTGGTCGCGTTGGTCGCAAAAAATCCCCAAGCTTTCAGACACGCCCAGCTCCAAGATTTTCAAGATTTTTGAAAAGCTGCAGTGTGGACGTACCGTCAGCCTCTGGTAGCCCTCGGTAAACAACAAAAGTCAGGGGAGGGGACAACAATGTAACGTTCGTGACATAAAACTAGACGCCCAAAAGCAGGAGAAATTGCCACTTCCCTTTATCTGGAGTTTCTTTGAGCATTGAATCCGATGGTTGGAGGAGGGTCTTGTCCATCCGACAGGAAGAGGAACTGCAGGGGTCCGTTCGTTGCGAGAAGCAGGAAGGATCCGATCCGGTCCGATCTGCGGCGAGGTGAGGCAGCAACTGTCAAGAGAAGAATAGCTGACGTCTAGCAGGTTGTCGGCGTATTTATGGGGGAGTGGATTTGGCAACTGGCGAATGAGATCGCTGATTTTCACTGGGTGCCGGTGTGTCAATCAGCAGTGTCTGTGTCTTTGTTGTGACAGTTCGTTGAGGAGGTTAAACAAGCATGCAAATAAAAAGAGTTCATCGCTAAATAGCGCACATTAAAATCACAACACTATGTAACATGCAACAATTATATAAAAGGTTTAACCATCCGTCCCACTGTCTAACATACTGACTTTATTCACTTTGTGACACTTACAAAAATGGTAGTGCCAGAACACGCCAAAAACAAAGCATTTGCCATAAGGAACATTACCTACGGCGGCCAACAGTTGCAAACGCGTTACAACGGCCCTAACCTTCTGCAGTTTCAAATTCTATTCAAATATAAAAACACAAATGTGCCAGAACACATGCAAATGCTGAAACATCTTCACCAACTTAACAGCATATGCACGGCATTTAGAAAACATTCACCAACTGGACCAAACATGCGCTAGGGTTAGTCAAAGCGCTGCATAAACAAAATGGCAGTGTAACCAAATATAAGTCAGCAGGGTCCGTACGGGTGCTGAAAATCCTTAAAAATGCCTGAAATTGTACAAGGTGTTTTCAAAGTTTGAAAAGTGCTTGAATTTTGGGAATGGTGCTTGAAATTGTACATGCTTTACTTCGCTTTTTAGATTAAAAGAAAATAAAGCAGTCGGAGCGCGCTTAATTGCTTCGCTTTTACATAAAACAGCTCAGCTCCGGCCTTCCCCCCGCGCTATGCGCGTGGCCGGCAAGTGTTTTTTGTTACGTGTGACCTGGGCACAATACTTGCCAACCCTCCCGATTTTCGCGGGAGACTCCCGATTTCTGACTAAATCAGATTTACTCAGGACTGTTTCCACTCGGACTGTAATACAGCTACACCATTGTTTGGTTTCCACGGTAGTGCATCTCTTTAGCAGCACGTGCAACTCAAAGTCTGAGAGGGTGAGGAAGATAGTCACAGAAAACTGAACAAGAATCGACAACACGACCCTCTGCTCACTCCTTTCCTGTAGCCCACACATATGCTCCATCAAGGATGGTGCTACAGGCCGCAAGGCAGTGCACTTACCACTACAATAAGCATGTTAATGTTAAAGAGCCTGTGACACCATCCCAACAACTGTTGTGCAATGAAATATTGGGCTACTAGTAATCTCGAACCGTCAGTTTAAAAAAGAAAAAGCGATACCGTTTCGTTAAATATCAATAATTTCGAACATCGCGGGGAAATTCCTTCACTCATTTTGAAGTTTTGGGGAAGCCGGAAGTGACGTCAATGCGGGAACGCTTCGAGAGCCAAACACGGACAAAGTGTGTTGTGTCATGCGTAGAAAATGGTGAATTACTGAGTTTAGGGCACGTTAATAACGTTTTAATGAAGTTGACTACAGTATATTCATATTTGTCAGTGCTTCATGTCAATTCGGCGATATAAACATAAATGAATCGTGGTGAAGATGATGATTACATTAGGATTACAAATCGGGAGTGAGAGCTGCTGAATTTCCTCCCGTCGGATGTGATATAAAAACAAATCGATTATTTTTGTGGTTATAAACTCAAGTGGATGAAACTACATTTATTAGTGCTTTCATGTCAATTCGGCGAACATATTATACATTAAATGATGAGTGAGGATGATGATTAAAAATCGTTTGTTTGAGCCGGTCTGCATTTACTGATGAGAAAACAAACCGATGCTTTTTGTAGTTGTAGTACACCAACAACGTGGATTAAACGTGTGGTTTTTTACCACAATGTTGGGGAAATTAATGGATAAAATGCACGGATTATTATATTATTCCCACTCTGATCGGACACTAGGTCCACACCGTTTCCCCGCAGCGAGGCTCCCCCCGTTGACAAGTTTACGTGGGCTGGGTGCAGTGGCGGACTGTGGGTGCAGTGGCGGACTGGCCATCGGGACGAATCCCGATGGGCCGGTACCGAAGTGGGCCGGTCGGATAAGTAACTAGCACATCCCCCATAGACGGCGCGTGAGGCTCAGGTTTGAGAAGGCTAAATAACTTCTTTTACCTGACGCTGTCCGCCTCCGGCGTCTATAGAAAAGAGATCCACTCAGTGTGCGGAGTTTAAATCTCTCAAGTCATATTACAGGATAAAGGAAATACAGTTTAAACTGCCGTATGCAGAGAAGACGCCGACGTGTCGCACTTATCATTCATATTACATCATCAATCAGATCATCGATCAGATAATATCATAATATATCATATATTTCCTTATCTGAGTCAGCTTCTCCAGCCTCATCTGGCCGTGCAACACTCAGTGTCACAGACTGGATGCAGAAGTATTATTTAACACATTATGTTGACGAAACACTCGAGACAAATGTAATGAAAGTCAGATCCACTCGTGTCTTAGACGTGAACGCGCTCTCAGCTGGAGAGAGAAACCCTGGCTTGATTTACCGAGTTGATAACCAGCGTCGTAGGACCGCTTAGCGAGATCTCGTTTGTTGTTGTTAGTTTGTTTGTTACTCAAACATATCAGGGTCTGTTGAAACTGGCTTCGTAGTACAGGGCACAGGTGGCTAGCAGCGCTAATGTCAAAGACACAGACATTATACATCATATTTGTATTTTACATCCCCCACTCCCCCCGTTGACAGCTTACTAGCGGTACCGAAGTGGCGGTCGAGAGACCCGGATGATTGTTAGTCCCATTCCACCACTGGCTACATGACCATATGATCGCCAATATTGACGCACCTCATTCCTAAACTTAGAAGATACAACATAAACCGATCCTTCAGCCTCATATGAGCTCTCAGACACGTTCAACATGAACCTGTCATCGCTGTCTGAGCTTGCTGCTGTGTGCGCCGTCGTGCGTTTAAATCTGACTGTATATATATAAAGGTTTATATGCAGATGCTGGGATCCTGGACGGTGCAGCTGGAGCGCTGTGCCCGCAATGACGTCACCCATCATTTGGCGGGACTTGAAGAATCCGCGAGAAGATCCAGAAAATTGTCAACATTGAAGGCAGATTAATGGTTATCAAAGTACAAATATCCAAAATCAGTTCAGTAACGGTTTTCAAGGGGACAATATTTACTCAAATTGATGGGTTTGGATGATGGGGGAAAACCGTGTCACAGGCTCTTTAATCTAATACAGCTCCGGCGATGATCCACTAGCACTAGCTTGAAACATATTCAAAACACTTCATTAAACAATTCATCCATAAAACTCATTAATGTTCATTCATGTAACATTCAGTAGAGATAACCAATTTCATTTCAGTCAAATTCATTGAAGAATTGATAGAACTCATTAATAAAAACATTCAGTAAAGATAAACACATTCATTGTTAGGTAAAATTCAGTCACATCTGTAGTTTAACTCAAGTGGTGAAACAATGTCCACTAGCTCATACTGTAGATGTTGGTGCTTGGGACTCGCATCATGTTTCTACATTCTTTCAGATCTCATTGAATAGTAACCAGTCATATTCGGTGAGCTGTGCAGCACGCTGGTTGGGCTCTGGCTCGGAGATGACACTGGCGATTTGTTCTCTGTGGTAGTAAATGCAGTCTGGTTTATTAGGCCACTTGAATACATTTCTCTTTCCATGCATTTGATTTCAATGTTGTTAAGAAGTAGCTTGGTGATCTGACCAACAAATAGTTTGTTGTCATTAGGGATGCACGATATTGGTTTTTTGAAACCGATACCGATAACTTCCTGCTTCTCAAGACCGATACCGATACCGATAACCGATAATAAAAATTTAAATTACGCCACTAATTATTTTAACGCGATGTGTATTTTTTTTCCACGGCCGCCCCGTAGCTTCAGAGCGCATCGAGTTTAAAATACCATCTACAAGCTGATGCTGACAGCCCTGCTCCTGCCGCCCGCTTGTGGCAGACCACACTTCCACGCTCACCGGCAGGCACCGACTGGCCACCGGGAGGGTGTGTGTACGTGTGGTCCGAGCGAGCAAGAGAGAGACCTTAGTGCATTGTTGTTGTTAGCATCTGGTGCTAGCTAGCTGCGCTAACGGATATAAGGAGCTGTTTAAGTGAAAACAGAGGAGCGCTCTATCCACACAACTGCGCCGAGCACTTGACTTTATGCAGGAAGCAGACAGCGGGACATTGTAGGAGAAGTCAGCACACTCAGCAACATGATTGCAGCGTCCAGGCTGCTCCGGTTCGAGCATATGCCTTGAGTTGCACATAGCTCCAACGTGCGCGCGCAGACACACACACACACACACACACACACACACACACACACACACACACACACACACACACTGTATTGTATTATTGTCTTCGTACGCTTTTAACACACCATCGTAGCGATGGCGATGTTTCAGGTGACTGATCAGGCACGAGTTAGGGAGCGCTGGATTTGTGAAGAACTCCCCTCTTCCTAAACCACTAACACCACAGTACTGGCAAAACGGGAGGAGCCGAGTGAAAAACAAGCGCCCCTCATCCCAATCCACCCACACCGCAGGATTTTTTCTTTTTTTTTACCCAAAAAAAATATTGTATATTATCGGGGCTATTAATACTGTTATCGGTTTATCGGGATGACATCATAATTCCTAATATCGGACCGATAATTATCGTGCATCCCTAGTTGTCATAGCTAACTATGACAAACTTTCCCACAGTGTACTCTTCATTCTTCTCCACATCAGTACTGGAACTCTCAGCATAGGTCTTCTGGATGCTGTCTGGCTGCAGGTGATCAGAATTTGCATTCGAAGAATCGTCCATCCTTATCTTAGTTGGTTTGAAGCATTCACACATCTCTGGGTATTGGCAGAAGCAGCTCAGATCCCTGTAGTAAATCTCTCCTGGACAGAAAGAAAGTATCTTGTGTATTTTAAGAAGCCCAGGGACATTTGGAACTGATGGTGGCAACATTTCATTGAAGACATTAATGTCACTTTCATCAATCGACTTTTCTGTTGATCAGAAATTCATACAAGTCCTTCGGATTTTGTATGTCTTTCCCCCCATGGACATGGTTGTCCGCCATCCGTTTCACAGCTCCACCAGGTGCACCCTTAACGTGGGCTCTCTGAGTAATTCCAAGTGATTTGCTTGAGCCCCCAGGTATAGGGTACACTGCTGAGCAGGAAACAGTTTTCCCCATTTCGATACTGTGTGACTGGACCGTCACTTAACAGTCACTTAACACATGGAGCGTGTCAATCTTTTGGACCGAGGTTTGTATCATTTCCTGTATTACAGGTTTGATATGGGCCCACGCAGCCAGTTCATTATGGCTGAGAGAGTCAGAGATTGTGGCATACGATTGTGAACCTGTTGATGTGTAAGCCACTACTGTGTGGATGGATGCCTGTTGTCGATTTCCTCCAAAATGAAATGATTGAATCTCTGTGTTCAATTTACAGGCATAATTTTCAGAGAATTTAACATGTAGAACTTTTTCGTTCTCTCTCAGGTTGTCTTTCAGTTTCCTGCATTTCTCGGCCTGGTGAAGCCAGTTGTAATGATGGATGGCAATGGCGTCCAACTCTGTTGAATTCCTCAACAAGTTTTGACACTGTACCCTTTTCAGTTTTCTTATGTTTTGTTCCCAACCACCACGTCTTCCTTCATCCAGTGTTCCCATCTGGCTCGCTCGTCTGGGTTATAAGCCGCAAGCTTGATATCATCATAGCAGCACTTTGTGCATGTTCATTTCATACAATGTAAGTCTTCAGTATTACAAGTAATACTTGAGAGGAGATGTGATAGGCTTTTTGAGGAGAGTATACCCCTCTGTGACAAGCTGTCAATTCGGAGCCGCATGTTTTCATGCTGGTAGCAGGCACATGTATTACAATAATTTGATCGGCTTCTGTGATAAAGAATGGCTTATATCGTACAAACTGTCTATATGATATTGCATGATGTGCTTCACGGCTGGTTGTACTCTTTGTGCAAATCAACTAAAGATTTTGCTAGTACTCTCCTGCATTTTTTCTTTCCTACCATGTGAAGCTGACCGTTGAGCGGCCCAGACCAAGCAAGGAGGCAGAGGCAGAACGTCCAAAAATATAACCCGACGTGGGCATTTATTAAAAACATGGGCACAAAGTTCACAGCCTCAATCCTGCTGTTCTCCTTGTCCACATCCTGCAGCCACAAGGATCTCACACACACACCCAGCCCTCTCAACAGACAGAGAAACAGAGCCTAAATACACACACTCTAATCAGCACAACAAGACACAGGTGAGGGGGGAGGAGACAACACAGGACACCAGGTGCACACAATCATCAGCTTTTATATAAAATATTGGAAGTATTATACAAGTAAAACTACATTTTGCTTTAATCCCATGTAATTATAGAATGAACACAGTCTTCCTTTGAAGATGTATAAGTCAGGTGTCTTGAGTAGTCAAAATGACCTACAAATCATTGTTCTACACATTTGTAAATATTAGTTACCTTTGTGAGTCTATTTTTATGCAGCTCTGCGTGATTTTGTGGCTACAATTCAGGCTAATACGCTACCAGAGGTGGAATAAGTACTCAGATATTGTACTTGAGTAAAAGTAGAAGTACTCAGATCATGTAGTGAAAGTAGAAGTACTCAGATCTTGTACTTGAGTAAAAGTAGAAGTACCAGAGTGTAGAAAAGTATTATCATCAAAATATAGTTAAAGTAGCGACAGTAAAAGTAGTCATTGTGCAGATTGGTCCATTTCAGAATAATATATATGATATGTTTTATAATGATTGATCATTAAAGTGTTCTCAAAGCTGGTAAAGGTGCAGCTAGTTTGAATGACTTTGTATACTGCAGGGTAGCTTGTGAATTTACTCCAGGTGGAACGAAAGTCTGATTTAACACTTGATTATATTTCACATCATTCATCCAGATATGTAAAGTAACTAAAGGTATTAAATACATTTAGTGGAGTAAAAGTACACCATTTACCTCTGACTTATGTTTACTGCCAACCTAAAAGTACCTCAAAAATAGTCATCAATAATGTATTGAAAAGTTATTTAGCTGATTGTTTTATATTGGCTCAGCCAGGTTATATGGGATGCCACCTATGGTGACGGTCTCCTGGCGGGATGGGATGGCGCCCATGGGCATGCCTATCAGGAGATAGGCCCTGCCCCTCCAGCGTGACAGAGAGTGGAGGCAACGCTGCGACACCCTGACTTTCCTGTGCCACTTGGCGTCCAAGTGAAGGCTGTTCAGCCACATCTGCATGGGGCGCAACGACAGCGGGCCTAAGGGCCCAATGGCCGAGGCAGCCGTCAGTCTGCCCAAGGGCCGGAGGAACTGAATATAAGGCACCATCTTGCCCGGCCCACGTGGAAGTAGGCATCCCTACAGACCAATCCACCTTAGAGGACAGCCTGTTCTAGTCCTCTACCTGGGGGGTGAACCCATAGCCATCACTCCATCAAGTCGCCGGGAACGGCCAGACTGAGCTGGAGGAAGTTGTGACGAGAAGAGGTGCCACCTCTGCCACTCTAGCCACTCTGAGCGCCCGAGGCATGAAGCTACAGCTCATGCAGGCCAAGGCAGAGGGAGGCAGCGGTCATGGCCGTCCTCAGGCTCAAGAGAAGCCATACAGACGCTACATGAATGAACCATTCTGTAGGTAGCCGGATGCAACGTAGCCGGGAGCGGGTGTGAGAATACTATCTTCACTGGTTGAGTTCATAGCGTATGCCAGGTGCAGCGTACCCGGGAGCGGGTGCGAGAACACAGCCTTCACCAGCTACCTGCTGAACGGAAAGAGTAGAGCAATGCTCCTACTCGCCGAACACAGAGAGGGATGTAAATAACCTACACCCACGTTACTAGCAGAGGGAGCGGGAGCGAGAGCACTGCCTTCACCTAGCTGGATTAAATAAAGAAGCTTAACGGGGCAGCTTACCCAAGCGGCTGCTGCTAAGAATCAAGCAGCACGTCTACCAGGAGCGGGGGAGAACAACACTGCCTTCACTGGATGAGTTAAACAATGAAGCTCAACAGAACACGCCAGATGTTAGCCAAGCGACCGCTGCTAACAATCAGAGCAATACGTTACCGGGAGCGAGAGCACTGCCTTCACCAGCTGAGTTAAATAATGAAGCTTAACAGTACATGCAAGGCGTTAGCCAAGCGGCTGCTGCTAACAATCAAGTGAGATCAAGTCAAATAACACAAATGTTTAAGACCAGATAACTAGCTTCTAAAGAAGAGAACAGCACAGGGCCGTAGTTACAGTAGTAACCATGGCCAGTGCTTACACGGCAAATACCCGTAGTTACAGTCGTAACTATGGCCAGTACTTACATAGCTCAGAGCCGTAGTTACAAAAGTAACCGTAGCCGGTGCTTAACCGTAGCCGGTGCTTAAAAGTGTCAGCCAAACACTAGATAATATAATATTGGGAGGATGAAATCCTCTTTAATGGCCACACATGCAGAGCACACAGCACACACACAGTGAAGATTGTTCTCTGCATCTACCCATCCTATTGCTAGAAGTCTAGTAGGAGCAGTAAATACAACAATATAGCGCTACTGCAATCAAAACCATACGTTACCGGGAGCGGGAGCACTGCCCTCACCGGCTGAGTTAAATAATGAAGCTTAACCCTACATGCAATGTGATAGCCAAGCGGCTGCTGCTAACATTCAAGCGAGACCAAGTCAAAACACAAATGTTAAGACCAGATAATTAGCTTCTAAGGAAGAGAACAGCCCGCATAGAACCGTAGGCCATGGTTACATGGCATAGGACCGTAGTTACAGTAGTAACTATGGCCAGTACTTACCTTACTCTCTGCATCGAAACAAAAAACGGGCAAAATATGGCACCCTAGGCTTTCCCTACTAAATTGAACAAGAGACGCAGCTAAAGCTGGGAACTCAAAATACTAATGATAGCTCTGGCACAACGCCACAAGCAGAACTTTCAAAAGAACATAATAAGGGCAACTTTATGGGAGAGGAAGCGGGAAAACTGTCGTCACCAGAAAGTCTAAGCCAAACAAGACAGCAATCAGGCCAATTTAGCTGTGAGAGGGTGCGGGGACACAGCCATCACCAGCAACAGGTTGACACAAACCTGTCCGTCCAGGCTCTGCACAGCCTACATAAACCTGTTAATGTACGCATTCAAACTCTTTTTATTTTGCCAGCTGTATTCACCTTGCAGGTGCAGCTCTGTGGCTTTGATCCTGGATCAAGTGTTTAAGTCATGGATGTTTAAAGTTTAACTTCTTCATTTTTGACTAGTATTAAAGTTCACTTTTCATTCAGGAAGTATGACGCTGCGCTGTCAGTATATGCTTCTCCATGTTTGTGATTGGTCGAATGCTCCCAGATACCACCCCTTTCATGTGAACGTGCACCTAACTAGATAGGACACGGCTGGCTTGAGCGATCCACTTGATAACCAGCGTCGTAGTACCGTTTAGCGAGAGCGCGTATGTTTTGGATTAGGCCAACCGGCTAACTCAACATATCCAGGTTAGGTTGAACCAGCTTCGTAGCATAGGCCCCAGCTCTCACCGCACCGCAAGCCAATGCAGGCAAAAACGTTTAACATTTTTAACCACAAGTTTGTTGTCCTATATATGAACCCTGATAGTGCTTAAAAAATCTACTTATAGTAAAAAGAATAAATGGATTTGTCTAGGGTGAAAAATCGGCAGAATGAGAGCTTAGTGGGTTCCCCTCTAAACTCCATTCTGCCAAGATTAAAAACCTTTGGTAATAATTTATGCTTTATGTGTCAGTTTACAGATGGATGCAAACACAGTTGATGAGAGATCCTAAGCAAAGTGAAACCGCTCTAAAGTATTAAAATGGCTATATTGGACCCTATTCAATTGAAAGGATATTAATATTCACTTACATACTACATTACAATAATTCAATATTACAGTAATAATCTAACGCCGCTTAAATCATTCTGTATTCTTTCGTAACTGCTTGTTCTAGAGGGGTGCCCAACTTTTTTCACTGAGGGCCATATACAGAAAAACATACGAAGAGGCTGGGCCCCTCACTAGAGTTGAGGAATACTGCCTCATAAGTTCAGTTATAACGTTAGAAAAATCAGTGAAATGTAGGTAAAGAATGCTTGATTATTGAATATGCTTAAAGAAGAAAACCGCCTTCACAGCTCCTGTAGGGTTTCATTATTTTTGTTACAAAAAGTTTTGGCAGCTCATCCCTTAAAACAGAAGCCTCAGGTTGCTTATAGTAACTATGGAACTATGAAGGGTCTATTTCAAGCTTGTTATGTAAATAAGTTGTTTGGCTTTTTTAATCAACTAACATTTTTTTACAAACATTTTTTACTTTAATTGACTGAATTTATTTGAAAAGTGGGCTTATTAACACATAAATATTAGTGTGTACTATATATTTACATATTTATTTAAGAAGTACAATATAATAAAAAGCATAGGTTTCACACTAACGCAATACAAAATTGTGAGAGCTCTATATCAGAGAATAAACAAAATGATTGTATTTCTGAATTTTCCTTTAAAGCTGCCGGACTCTGAGTCTTTTCCCCTGCCGAAAAACACCTCAGAGAAATGTCAGCGCTGTGTGGTCATGGGAAATGGAGGCATTCTCAGAGGCCTGGAGCTGGGGACACTCATCGACCGCTTTGACACCATTATCGGTTCGGACAAAAAACAACCATAATGTTTCTTTATTAAAACAATTTAGAATTTCCCCACATATTGTCTTATACAATTACAGATAACCACTGTGAATAACCAACAGTGGTGGAAGAAATACTCAGAGCCTTCACAAAAGTAGTATTAATATGGTCTAAATATACTCCATACAAGTAGAAGTCATGAATTTCAAATGTTACTTCGATACAGATTTTATTATCAGTAAATGTACCTCATGTATCAAGAGCAACAGTATTCTTTTATACAGTATTTTAGAATAGTATTACTTCATTTTAATCACTATAGTAGTCTGTCATCATGGAGCAAATTTGAGTAAAAAGTAAAATAGTATGTATATTTTAATTTAAAGTACTGCATCCAGTGGTGGAATGTAGTTAAGTACATTTACTCAAGTACAATTATGAGGTACTTTACCTTCATTGATTTTGTGCTACTTTACACTTCTACTTCACCACAATTTTCTGTGTTACTTTACATACTAGATTATAAGCTAATACAAAATGTAAATATAAATTGACATAATTATAAGTAGATGTATGAAACAGCAGCATACAAAGTAAGTCAATTTGGCTCCACCTTTACCAGGTGGACATATTAAATCATCAGTAATTTAATATTTATGATTCCAATAAATACTTTTACTTTGCGTACTTTAAGTATGTTGTTATGCCGATACTCAAATGCTTTACTTAAAGTGGACCTATCATGCTATATTTGAAACATATATTGTAGGGCCATACCTATATAAAACATGTCTGTGAAGTTTTTTGTTCAAAATACCAAACGGATCATGCATTTTAGCCATGCCTCATTTCGCTCTATTTGCTCTTTTCCAGCCCTGTTTTTGCAAGGGCTGATTCTGCTTTTGAGGCAGACTACAGCGCCACTTACAGGCCTGGCATATGTACTCCAGCACTTTCTAACGGTCTCTCATTCCCCTGATAGGTGGAGAGTTGCCCATATAGGTAGGGTTGGGTATCGTTTGAATTTCCACGATTCTGATTCCGATTCCGATTCTACTTTTCGATTCCGGTTCTTAACGGTTCTCAATTCCGATACTTTGAGGGGCAGGGTAAAAAAATGATACATGCTTCTTCCACCCAAAAAATTACATTTATTAGGGAAACTTTTACACAGGTTAGTTTACAGTAATATTCACATTAATCAGTCTGTTTATATTCACTGCTATGTAACTGTAACCTGAGAACCACTGAAGCTACAACAGTCCAACTTTTAAAGGAACCCCCCCCCCATTTAAAAACAGTTCTTGTTGAGAAAAATAAGCATATCTGCCTTCTCAGGCATACCGGGAAGAAATGTTTGAACATTTTAAAGTAAAATGCTTCAATCTGGTGCACTTTACGCAGAATTACTAGAGACTAGATCTAGGGGGTACAACTCTAAGCACTCGCCAGTGCGACAGTTCGGCCCTGGTCTCAGGTTACGCTGTAGGAAGTGTAGGTACATGGTACAACGCTACATTTCCCGCCCCACTGCAGTCATACAGTAGGCTACGGAGAGCGGCAAGAAACATTTCTCAGGCATCGAAAAGCGGAACCGAAATTCACATTTCTAAATGATGCCGTTGGAATCGAAATGTTGAAACCGGTTCCGAACCGGAACCGGTTCTCGGTACCCAACCCTACATATAGGTGGAGCACCCTTTTTCTGACGTCAGAAAAATTCACATGATAATCAGCTCCGTTGCAGCCCCGTTTTTAGAGATTTGAGTATGGAGGAAAAGAGAGAGGGTTGTGTTTTCTGACACTTGGTGAGTTCCCTGACACACCGGGGACACATATTCATGTGTAAAAGACGTACAAAAGTGCATTTTGCATGATAGGTCCCCTTTAAGTAAGAGTTTGAATAAAGGACTGTAACAGAGTATCTTTACAATTTAGTATTGCTACTTTATTCCACCTCTGGTTGCATCTTATGCTGTTGTTTATATATATATATATATAAACGATTAACATTTTTAATCAGATTAATCACAGCTTAAAAATTAATTAATCATGATTAATCACCATTCAAACTATGTCCAAAATATGCCATTTCTTTATGTATATTGTTGTGGGAATGGAAAGATAAATGAAAGAAGGCGGATATATCCATTTAACATACAGTATGTTTATTATAACATTTTTCTGCGTGTCAAAATGAAAGACAGCCCACACACCTATCAATCATCAAACTGTGGGGTCTTAATTCATTACGTGTTGTTTCTATCAACGGGGGAGTACTTCAAGTCAACGGGGGGGGGGGGGGGGGGGGGGGAGGCTAGTGGAGTACTTCGTGACCACAGTGTGAACGTTGTGATCAGCTGTTTTAGCGCAGTTCTCCAGTGAAGTTCTCCAGTCTCCCTCCGCAGCCGGTTGGCATCGTTTTGGCACAATTCCGTTGTACAGACCGACGTTAACAGCAGTCCTGTCTGTGCACACGGAGACCGACTCTGTCGTCCGGTGATCTAACCGCCTTCTGGAAAAGCTTCACAAGTACGTCGGTATGCAAATGCGCTTTGTGAAACAAGTGACGGTACGCATTTCAGATTACGCACATAACCTGCGTACCAGTTATGTGCACCCCTGAACTACAGCAAAAGTATTCTCCGTCCTGCAACAACACCACGCCGTTATCTTGATTCTGATTGGCCAGAAGACATTATCAAATATGTTCTATTGAGAAGACGATCACTACGTAACAAAAGTTTTCAAAACCGTTTCTGGTCTTCGGTATTTCCAGACAAGTGGCTACTGAAATCAATCTTACTAACTGCTGTCTGTGCAATTTACTCCGCGAGTTGGCAGACTTTATTTTGCTTAGTTTAACATCATTTTTCATGGTGGGGCTAGCCATTTCTTGGTATGGGTGTAGCCTACCCCCCAGCCATACCCTGGCGCTGCCACTGGCGGGCCATTCTGCACATGCGTTAAATGCGTTAAATATTTTAACGCAATTAATTCAAAAAATGAATTACCGCCGTTAACGCGATAATTTTGACAGCATTAAAATATATATATATATATATATATATACATAGTAGCTTATAACAATGCCTGTCGAAAAAAATGTGTGATCTAAAATGTAGTAGAGTAGCCTACACATGTGTAGCGTAAAATAACAATACTCAAGTACAGTACAAGTATATTTAAATAGTACTTAAGTACAATACTACTTTGTTAAATTCCATCGCTGATCACCAATGGAGCCGGTTGTTGTTGTTTTGATGTTAAGACGATGGCTGTGTGTCTCAGGTTGAACAGCGGCCCTTTGGGAGAGTTCAGTATTGACGTGGGGAATCGGACCAGCATCAGGATGAGTTACCCAGAAGGCACCCCGCTCCACTGGATAGACACAGACCCACACACTCTGTTTGTAACGGTGGTGTATAAAGGTGTGGACGTCAGCTGGATCTCTGCCATGATCAGCAAGCTCTCCGTGGTGAGTACTGCCCGAGTGAGTGCTGTGTTCATTATCCACACTGCTGATGTTTTTTTTTTTAAACAAAATAAATTAGCAAAGTGGCTAATCCTCGTCTTTCAGTTTTCTGAAGCCACATAAATGAAGGGTGTCCAACACTTATTTCAGAAAAGCCCACAGAAAGATGCTGTTTAGTTTAAAGTGGACCTATTATGCTATATTGGAAACATATATTTTAGGGCCTAGTACCTATACAAAACATGTCTGTGAAGTTTTTTGCTTAAAATACCAAACAGATCACCCATTGTAGCCATGCCTCATACTGCTCATACCCCTCTATTGCAGCCCTGTTGCAAACAGGCTGATTCTGCTTTAAATGCCACGCCCCTTTGTAGCGTCACGCAGCTTTCCCCTGCTAGAGAGAGATTTCTACCGGGAGATCTCAGCTAAACGCTGCGGTGATTCAGGCCCAATCCCAAACCACGCCCTACACCCTACCCCTCCGTGACGGAGTGAACTCCGTGGAGTGACACTCGCAACTCAATGAGGCTCCCTCCTGTCAAATGGAGGGAGTAAATACAGCGGCAAGCTTTGGGACAAACTCCCCTCTCTCCGGCAGAAACAGGAAATGCCATAACTGTATGTAACAACGGTTTCAAATCAGCATCTCTTAGACAAAAAATGTAAATGTATAACTAAAATAAAACTCCAAACATCTTTAATTGTGTTACTTTTTTGTAAAGCTCTTTTAGTTTTAAACCTGATGTTTATAAGCCTCTTAATTTTTACAACAGTCTGTAAATATACACAACTTTATAATAAAATGCACACATTTACCTTTTTCTAGACCAAACACAGGTATACGATCCTAAGTTTAAAAAATATGAGGTTATCATGAGGTTGTTAACATCGCAATTTATCAGCGGATGTTTGCTGGAACTACTTGTAAACAGCGTGTTTCCTGATGGACACACACAGCGTTGAGACAGCCTCGCTGTTTGATGGCTTGATAGCCCACTCCCCCTCCACACCGCTCCACACTCGTTGGCTTGGAACAGCACTTAATGTGGCGGACCCGCAAACGGAGGGGTGGTGTGTAGTGTATAGGGGGCGGTTTGGGATTGGGCCTCAATGCCATATTATGCTCCTAACCACTTCCAGCTTTATTTCTGAAACAGTATGGAGCTCAAACTTTTCTCTGTCACAGGGTTTACCACAAGGACATTACGTTACACATATTCTCTCCAGTAGCCTTCTGAGTGTTAGCATGCTTGTTAATGTAAACACACAGCATATTACTCGCAAAACACCCCGCGCATTGTTTCTGATACAGCACATAGCTTGACATGTTCTTTCTTAAGTATTTACCGCTAGAACAGTGCCATTATTTGTATTATATATATATATATACAACAACTTTACTCTAAGCCTCCAGCAGACATCCTGCTGAATACACAGACACACAGCTGCGACTGTATACGGAGACGATAGGTTGGGACGTGTTACGTGTTCCGGAGAATATAGGTTGGGACGTGTCACGTGTGCCAGAGACGATAGGTTGGGACGTGTCACTGTCACTACCCGATCCGCATCCCTTCCCGATCCGCATTGCGCATGTGCGATATGGTCCGCCATATTGGACAACTCCATACGGCAACTCAAATAGGACATTTGACGTCTAGACGGCTGCCCGATTTACATTGTGCATGCGAGAGTCATAAACGTCTCAAATATCTATACAAACATCTTTTATGTTATTTTATTTCATTTGAAATTGAATTAATTATATCACAGTTAATGTAATATAAATTATGAATGCCATACAGTACATATTGCATACATTCACAGTCAATATTTCTTCAGTATGATAGCTGTCTAACCGAAGTTAAATCCATTTCTCACTTATTCTGACAATGTAATTAACCCAATAAAAGGACCCAATAAAAGGAGTTGTTAGTCACGTGACATTCACGTCGGCCGGATGTCACCAATGACGTTATAGGAGCGAAAATTCTGGATCTACTTGTCAGCACCCCCCTTTTCTTTTCTTTTTTGAGATGTGGGTACGGAGGAAAAGAGAGGGTTTTGTTTTCTGACACTTTGTGAGTTCCCTTACACACCGGGGACTAGGGTTGGGTATCGTTTGAATTTCCACGATTCTGTTTCCGATTCTACTTTTCGATTCCGGTTCTTAACGGTTCTCAATTCCGATTCTTTGAGGGGCAGGGTAAAAAAATTATACATGCTTCTTCCACCAAAAAAAATTACATTTATTCGAGAAACTTTTACACAGGTTAGTTTACAGTAATATTCACATTAATCAGTCTGTTTATATTCACTGCTATGTAACTGTAACCTGAGAACCACTGAGGCTACAACAGTGCAACAGTCCAACTTTTAAAGGAAACCCCCCCCCCCCCATTTAAAAACAGTTCTTGTTGAGAAAAACAAGCATATCTGCCTGCTCAGGCATACCGGGAAGAAATGTTTGAACATTTTAAAGTAAAATGCTTCAATCTGGTGCACTTTAAGCAGAATTACTAGAGACTAGATCTAGGGGGTACAACTCCAAACACCCATATGAAAAAGATCGGTTTACAATTTAATAATTAAATAAGTATGTGAACATAACCAATAACCTACCATAGCCAATAACAAATACATGTAACTTATTTTATTTTTGTTGTTCATTCATATCTTATTTTACTATTTTATTTATGCATATGTTTTTTATCTCTCCAGTTTAAAACGATACGTCTGGTTTACTGTCCTATAGTATACATTGGAATGATTTCAAACCTGTTTTATCCCAATAATTATAAAAGAGTGCCTTGGAAATATGTGTTTACATAAATTGTGATCAAAACGTTTGAGACCCACTGAGATAACTTAGACTAAAGTGAACTATCTAAACACTCCGAGTCCTTTACCTCACTGAGCTGTAGTTATCAGCCTCAGTCTGACTGGAGAGGACTCTCCCTCCACATCATTGTAGAAACATCTTCTTCTTCCATTAGAGCAGCTAGCACCAGATGCTAATAACAACAGCGCATACCGGTGCACCCTCCCTCTCACCCTCGCTCGCTCACGCGCACTTTGGCTGTGAGCTGCGGGTGCCAGATAAGCCAACATCCCCCATTTTCATCACTTACAGCGCCCATCGTACAGGGAAAAGTGTAACCGGGATGAAAAGGGTGTTACATTTACTTAATTATGAATGTTACATCAAGGCCAAAAATTAGGATGAGCACCAACGGTAAAAATAAATAAAAATTCTCTCCAGCGCAGCGCCTCCACAGATCTGGCGCCCTAGGCGGACATCTATAACGCCAGTGCGACGGGCCGGCCCTGGTCTCAGGTTACGCTGTAGGAAGTGTAGGTACAACCATAGATATATATATATATATATATATATATAAACCTATGATATAAACACGTGTTTATATATATCTATGGGTACAGGGTACAACGCTACATTTCCCGCCCCGCCGCAGTCATACAGTAGGCTATGGAGAGCGGCGAGAAACATTTCCTCAGGCATCGAAAAGCGGAACCGAAATTCACATGTCTAAATGATGCCGTTGGAATCGAACTGGTTCCGAACCGGAACCAGTTCTCGGTACCCAACCCTACCTGGGACCAGTGTTGGGCAAGTTACTTCCAAAATGTAATATATTACATATTACTTATTACTCTCTTTTGAAAGTAATAAGTTACATTACAAAATTACTGTCTCTGAAATGTAATGAGTTACACTACTTTAGTTACTTTTCTAGTTACTTTCACCAAAATAACCGCAAAAGAATGGCTAGGTATTTTAAATGCTAAAATGTAGTTTAGTGCAGCTCATTATACATCCAATGAAGGGCAATGTGGTATAGCATAACAACTGTGTAGGCCCTTAAGGCTACTAACAACTTGTATTACACGGGTTAGTTGAATACTCGATTCTGATTGTAAATTCTTAACATGTGACACGTTGTTAATACAGTAGTACAGACCACTGTCAAGGACTATAATGAAGGTTGCTAAGGAGGATCAAGAAAGAGAAAGGAAAAGAGGTTAAAAGACGGAGCGCTGGACGTCAGATAAATCACCAGAAGAAGGCAGACAGGAAGTAAACACTAACAGGACACGGAATGGGCTCTGTAGTGTGTTTAGTATATGGCCGTGTACACTACAGGCCCGGTTCCAGAACAAAATTACTCGGGGTGAATCTGAGATTACAGGGGGCGCAGCAATAGTGGCCGGCAACAGCAATGAAAAAAGGCATTGATGGTCCCCAATGAACAGATTATGGCATTTGTTATGTTTTGAAACTAAGCAAGTGAGAACATTTCAAGTGAGTTAAAAGTGCAATCCTGAAATATCTCATACAGTCCAAAGTGGACTGTGGCAAAGAAAAGCACAACAGCTTCAAAGCTACTGATAAAACAAATGAGAATATATTGTAAATCAAGGCAAATATTATTTGAACCAGCTCATGGTTTGAAATGGCAAACATTGAAAAGCAAAAGTATTATTAAAACCATGTAGCCTACTAAATCATCACTTTGGTCCCATCATACTCTGGGAAGAGAACATTTACTGTCCTTGAAAACTGGTATCACATCATCATGTGAGGTTGAATTTGTGACCTGGAGATCATTTCAGCAGCAACATTAGCTTGTTGATAAGCTTGGGATATGAGATCTTTTTGTAGCCATTCGTGGTGAAGGCATCTGTGCTATTGTATGCATTATTTTTGACCCAACATTTCTACAGGCATGGCAGAATATGGCCCTATTTGCACATATTCTAGCCCTTGTCTATTTGTATACCACGAGCTGCAAAATGACCACCTAACCCCACTGTACAGGCGGGTACTTGTTTAGATATACCTGGGCAGGCTCTGTTTTGCCGTGGTATCCTGGCTGGCACCTGCGGGCCGCAGAGGGGCGGCGTAGTTTCGGGCAACGAAGAGTGCTGCTCCGGGGTTGAGGGCGGCGAGTCAGGCGGGAGTAAGCTAGTGTCCACAGCGGAGGGTAACGTGATGTCCCCATCTGACCTGTTGCTACGGTCTGCAGTAGATGCAGTGTTGCTGGCGTTTAGTGATGGTTGCTTTAACCATTTTCGTATAAGTGATTATCCACAGATGTGTGTCACTGATGTGGAAGCACTTTGGAAATTATGCACGCGCAGCGGAGCAGGTCACGCGCACCTGACACAATTTGTTGTTAGTCTTTTTCGCTCCGTTCTCTTTTTTGAATAGAGGGTGCATAACATTCAACTGCCCCGAAGATCCCGGCGCGAAGCCTGAAGAGTAAACACCAGGTTTACTAATCTTCCCGCACAATTTGTCTGGTGTCGGAATGTCTCGCTATGTTAGTACATTGTTAAAAAACAAAACACCATTTAATTTCGGGTTAAAATGTGTTGTAACTGCGTTACTGAGCATTGTAACGGGTAATATATTACCCACATTTCATTAGTAATGCGTTACATTACTTCGTTACAGCAAAAAGTAATATATTACTGTAACTCCGTTACTTTTGTAACGCGTTACACCCAACACTGCCTGGGACACATATTTATGTATAAAAGACATCAAAAAGTGCATTTTGCATAATAGGTCCCCTTTAAATGAAAACAAGTATAACAAATAACAAATAACTAAGGTTATAAACAAATAACTAAGGTTGACTTTCCAGAAACATAATCATAATCCAAAGTCAAATCTTTATTTAATTTATTTTTTAATTGTATTTTTGTTCTTTTTGGACTCATTTGTTTACTCCTGTAAAATATCATCACTGTGTAACACTCGCGCTTCTATTGGCTAGCGCTCCAACACATTGTACGTGATTTCTGTGTGTGCTTTGTGTTTCAGTCTCTGTGGGACTGGCTCTTCTTCTGGCAGAAGGTTCCGGATCATATCCCTCTGGAGCGGCACAGATTCAGACTCCTGAACCCTCTCGTCATCAGGGAGACGGCTCTGGACCTCCTGAAGTACCCTCCACCCAAACCCCGCCTCTGGGGAAAGGACCAGGTAATAGACTCATCCCAGACTACAGATTTGATCCGTCTGTGACTATAGAGTCAACACAATGCAAGCTGAATGAAACAGTGTTTTTATAGCTTGGTTGTAGCTACATATTACCACTAAACACATTTATCACTTACAACACCCACCTGACTGTATCATTTGTAGCTACAAACGGCTTTTGTTACTTTAGATTAGATATACTTTATTCGTCCCAAATGTTTTTTTTTTGTTATAGCAGCGTGTGGACAAGGCATTGAGTTAAAAATATAATAAAACGAAAATAAACAGAACAATTTCAAATAAATATATCAACAGTAGAAAGATGTATCTCGTGTCTCTAGAATTCACAAAATGAAATATACATAATAATTTTATAAATTACTCTAATGGACCAACCTGCTCATGCAAAAATAAAATAAATAAATAATAAAATGAATATGTTATACAAGGCTGCAAAGTAGTTGTAGTTTATTAAATGTAAATGCAATCGAGTAGAGTGTAAATATAATTATGTACAAATTGTTCAGGGTTATTGAAAGGGACAAACAGAGTGTGATCAGGTACAAAAAAAAGATATACAATTTATTATAATATTTAAAATATGCTTTATTTATCCCATCAGCATTGTTACATCAGCATGTTAACGAGGCATTGAGCTAAAAATAGCATACAAATAAACATTACAATTTAAAATATATGTTGATCAATAGAAAGATACAGTATATACATAAAGAGTGTCTGAAGAATACACAATATATAATATACAGAATCATTTAGAAATTACTCAAATGGATGAACTCACTACTACAAAAAGATATATATATTTAGTGAGAGAGAGAAACTCTCTCTGAAGAGAGATTTGGGAATGTAGCCTTTGCAGACCATTTACATGCACTAAAACTTGTATAACACACTACAAGAAAGTGTAAGAGTTGAAAGGAGCTGATAATTTATTCCGGCAAATTACTCAGACCTACTAATTAACCTAACCGAAGTTATTGAGTCTATGTAAGTTTGCTCAGATCCACCAACGTCAGCAAGATCTCACCTCTATTATCTCCCTGAAGAACCAGGTTCAATTAACTGCTGTTTCAATTCAGACAACTCTCTTAATCTGTTTAAGCAATCCCGAAGAATTTTGATATCAGTAAATGAGGTGTGGCCCTACCTAATTGTGCGTGTGGCAGTATGAAATCTTACCTTTGAAGCAGGAGAGGAGAGCACAAATGTCTTTTAAGTTGTCCCAATCCAAAAGGTGGGATCAGTTTATTTGAAGAAAAATAGGTCCAAACTTAGACAGGGTTTTTACCTTCTCTCGTTACAACATTATAATCATACTAAACATATCATGCTGGGGTTATTTTCTAATCTAAAACCTTAATTCATAGTTCACCTATTAAAGTCTTCCGACAAAATCCAAAAGGAATTTCCTAGTGGTGGCGAAGGTTCTCTAATTAGTCCTAAAATCCCGACACATTTAAGAATGGTAGGTTTAAGAATCCCAACACATTTAAGAATGGTAGGTTTAAAAATCCCAACACATTTAAGAATGGTAGGTTTCCCAACACATTTAAGAATGGTAGGTTTAAGAATTCCAACACATTTAAGAATGGTAGGTTGAAAGATCCCGTTCAAAACTTTCATCTAGACCATTCCCTCAGCATTCAATACACAGAGATGTAAGCAATAATTACCAAGTTAGAGAGAACCTTACCGAGAGCAAAAACCCAGCTCTGAGGGAGAGAGCTTTTACCGGGAGAGAGTATACCAGGGGAACCGAACCCCCCCCTCTCTCTCCAGTTTGCTCCCTCTCCGCCAGTGTCTTTATGCTCAAAAACAGGATATAAAAACCTAAAGACACCTCCTCCATACCCATATTTGTGGAAACTGGGCATGGCCTCCGATGTACAGGACTGGACATGACCAGACATATTCTATGGCTATGGCATAAGACACACCTTCCCATGTTTGTGTAAAAAGGACATGACCCCTACTCTGCAGGACTGCAAAATATTATTCTCGGCTATGACATAACCACCTTTTTGGGGCCTCAATGTATTTCTCCTTAAGTCAGGAGCCCCCCCTCCCTGTGTACTGCTGTGAGGGGAGAGGGAAGAAACTGTCTCTCCCTTATCAGTGAAACCCATAAACCATATACACACTCAACTTAACAAACCACTTGTGTTTTGTTTATACTGTAAATATAGAAAATCATAAAATATGAAGCATTTTCATTGTGGGTTATACAAGAATATATTTGATTATAACTAACTTTCGTTTTAATTATTCAACCTGATCTCAACAAAAGGGAAGACCAAAAAGCATAATAGTCATAACAGTCAAACCAATTCGTCGACACACTTTTAAACGAGGAGTAGTTTTTTATTTTCCTGCAGATGAAACATTACGTCCTCTAACTTCCTCTGCATTGAACCTGTTCTGTGTTTGGTCTTGCATCACTAATCTATTGTGGTTTAGTACCCTAAATATAATCCATTTCAAAATGAGACCAAACTGTTCGACACATTTCACTTGTGGTCTGAAAACGGTGGCTTTTTCTTTTAGCTTAGCTTGTTGCTAGGAATGCCTTTTCTGTTACTGAAATTGTTGTGGATCTCGTGTGCCCCCTACTGGTTGGCTAAAAGAAGATAGAGTTCAGCAGTCAATGGTGGTATAAGCTCACAAAATATTGGTTTATTGATCTAGTAGTATGTGAGAATAGCTACCGCCAGACACACAGATATATAGGGGTGAATCATTTGGAAAACATAACTAATTGCAATTATTTTG
Organism: Pseudochaenichthys georgianus; assembly: GCF_902827115.2. Classification (NCBI taxonomy): domain Eukaryota; kingdom Metazoa; phylum Chordata; class Actinopteri; order Perciformes; family Channichthyidae; genus Pseudochaenichthys; species Pseudochaenichthys georgianus. The sequence continues at coordinate 35,444,487 of NC_047512.1, forward strand.
ACTAATATTGCAGTTGCACATATCAGAAACAATCAGAATACTTGTATTTATCTGCGAGGAAATTGGGTTTGAATGAAGAATGAAATAAATTAAAAGATAATTATATAAACATAAGAAATTAAAGAAACAATGTGTGATCAAATAGAATAATTTATATAAACATAAGAAGTAAAATAAATAACATGTGAAAAAATAAAGATATTTTTGTCACCATAAGAAGTAAATCAAATGTCCAATAAACGCTAAAATAAATAGAAATAAAATATTAAAAATAAACTAATAATTTGCGATTACAAGATAAAATAAAGTAACAAATATTTATACAAACATAAGAAGTTAATACAAAATTGAATGAAAAAACGATATCAGTATGATGAGGGAATGTATATTCTTTAAACAATATCCACATTATCATTAAGAAATATACTAAAATGATCATAAAGTAAGCTGATATGCTTACTCATTTCCTGGTTTAGGACTCATTCCTGCTATTGGGATTTTAAAGTTTATAAAATGTTGATTAATTGTGTGGCCCTGCAGATATACACTCATAGAAACGCGTGAAAAATAACATGGTGGTTTTCTGTCATGACAATATTGTTAATTCCTTTTTAATTTTGAATCTTTTTTCTTGCTGCAGAATGTGCCCACCATGGGGGTATCTGCACTGAACTTGGCCAGCCTGCTGTGTGACGAGGTGAGCCTGGCAGGCTTCGGCTACAACCTCTCCCAGCAGGGGGCGCCGCTGCACTACTTCGATCAGCTGCCCATGAGCGCCATGCTGCGGCAGACCACTCACAACGTGGACCGGGAGACCCAGCTCCTCCAGAAGCTCGTCAGGGAGGGGGCCATCACCGACCTGACTGGGGGGGTACACTGCTCCTTCTGCCCCAGCTGAACACTTTTCACCTAGAAACGTGTGAGAAGCCAGGAAGAAAATTATATTTAGGTGAGAAAAACTTGAAAAATGGGAATAAATCTAGTCTTATATGTGAATGTGTCATTAAGTGCTTTATACAGAAGCCCTGAGAGGCAAATAAGAAAACAAATGTAGTTACACATTTTCTTCGTCCGATCTTAATTGTGTTTATGACTTGATAACCTGAAGAAAAAAGGTATGGTTAAAAAATTCTTTCTTAAAAAAATAATTAGGGAATTTGTTAGAAAAAAAGGTTTTGCCAGAATGACCGTATCTAAACTAAAATAATTCAGTTTCTTAATTGCCTTTTTCGGGCTTCCGTAGCTCGAAGAACAAAAGTCACTGTAAATGAGAGCCTTCTGAAAACATCAGTCTTGTTGTTATGATACTCTTAATGCATGGACAACTCACGCACATTTGGAATTAAGAAGGTTTCAATATGTATTACTACTGTCTTATTTTTGTCATAATAGTTCTCTAAGTACTCTGAGATCAAATGATTCTATCAAAGCATCTTCCACAGAGTTTAATGTGGTACATTGCATTTTAAGGAGGTAAAGCTTATTATGTGTTCATGGTGACACTTTAACACATAGATCTGTATTCATAGTTACAGTTTACTTTTTGAAGGGGTTGAACAAATGTGAATTAACTATATTTATCAGCACATCAACAACATTACACTATAAATTAGCAACTATACAATTCCTTTGTTGGTTCTGTCTGTGGTTTTATTTAGGAGTTGAAATGTTTTACACCTGCATTTAAATTGTATTCTACTTATGTGTGCACTGGAAACATTCCTTTAATTTATGTTGTCACTATTCTGTTCTTACTTTGTCTCATTTTGAAAGACCTTGTCATTTCGTATGTCTTCATTTATTGAATAGACACATCTCATATAGCTCAAATCTGGAACAGTTAATAAAAAAAAGAAACTGTACATATTAAAAACAATCTAAATGTCACTGTAAATGTTCACATATAGTTCTTTTTTTATACGAAATGTTCTGTTATTATCAGTCTTAATTTATTGTTTTGTTTTTACACCTTGTTATTATTAAAATATACATATGGTGTTAATGCATAATTGAGTGATTCATTTGCATGTTAATGATTATTCACTGATTTTCTTAAAATTACAAATAATGAAATGTCCTTTTTGTATGTTCCATTCAGTTGAATGCACTACCAGTATCCATGGTAACAGCTTCAATTGCTCTACACTTCAAATGTGTAATAAGCAATTGATGTACTTTTCAAAGTGTAAAGGTTAGTTTCTGGTTAAATATGACTTCTCAGCCACTCTAAATCAGAGTGTGACTTTTACATTACATTACATTGCATTTAGCTGACGCTTTTATCCAAAGCGACTAAGATAAGTACATTCGACCAGGAAGACACAACCTTGAAGAAAACAGAATCATATAAGGACATCAGGTTTCATAGAGCCAATCATTTCAAGTGCTGTGGACTTCCTGCCCCAGAGTCAACAGGAAACACTATGACCTTCAATTACTGGTTATTACACAACACAAGTTGCATCGTGTCATGCAGTCATGCAATAAGTGATTTTTTTAAAGTTAGTCTATATTTTAAAGATATAATACGTATTTTTAAAGATACCATCTTAAACATGATACTATGTTCGACTCTACTTTACATGTATTATGACCGGAAATAAGCCAATTTTCCCTTTCAAATTAAGAGTCCTAAAAACCATCCACAATCGCTACAATATGAAAAGATAATCTAGAAATACAACAGTTGTATCAAAGTAGACTTCAGAATATTTCTAATGAAATATTATTTAAAAATAAACTCGTTTACTGTAGCCCTTTCATAATTTACTGTTGAGAAAGTTATGGACTTATTTTATTTTGAAACATTCGGCCCGGAAATTGTATATTTTTTAAACAGTCTAGCTGCGCGTGGTCAGAATGGAACAAGAAGCCGGGGAGATGAGCTGCTAACAGGTGGGAAGTCCCTCAATAAGCTACTTAATGTTGGTGTATTAATACTATTAATTAAAATGTGTTTACAATTGTGTATACCACATGTTTTACAGAAATGTACACGTGTAACATAAGAAACATGCATTGAATGGTATTGAAAGTCAAGTTGGGTCTTCTGCTCAGAGTAATGACAGTTTGTTGTCAATGAAAAGAGGGTTTAACTTAAAGTTTAAGTGCTGCTCGCGACGCCTGGCTTTACTTCACTATGTACTCAATATACTTTTTAAGGACTCTGTACAAGTTGTCTCCCTGGTTGACTTTACATGCCATTGTAACGGTGCCACAGTGACCTTTCAGTTCTGTCACTACTGTCAGAAGGTTACGCTGGAGTAGACTTTGGCAGGGAGAAGTGAACGTTGTGTGTTCCGAAAGTTAGCACAAGAGTGTTAAATGTACAGGGAAGTTTAATGATTCATTGAAGTTTAAAGTCCGACGGGAGAGAGATTATCGCACATGAACGACACTGACTGTTCACTTTGAATATGTTCTCATGTATGGCAGTATTAAGGTAAAAATAATATTGTGTATTAACGTTAGGCAGGGGGACAGAGACTGTAAATATCACTACAGGGTTTAGTGGCACATTGCAGGTTTTGAGGTGAAAGGTGACTGGTCTCTGATTGGCTGGCTGTCATGAACCCACCCTAATTTCATTGGTTCCTTGTTACCCATCCCCCCCTCTCTGCCTCTCTTTATCGCTTGCGGCGCTTGTTATAAACACCGTGGCGCTCAGGCTGCTAGAAGAAAGCGGATCAAGCGCTTCACTAAAACCTCAGGCATGCATTGCAGAAAGAAGTGCATACATTAATACTGTATGGAACATATTGATCTTGCACCTTCTCCATTTCACGTCATGGTAGATACTAGGGCTGCTCAATTAATCGTATTTTAATTGCAATTACGATTTTGGCTTGCAACGATTATGAAAACAACATAATCGAAATAAAACGATTATTTATTTTATTTTATTTATAATTACTTTTTTTATTCGTTTTTCAGTTGAATTATACTTAAAGTTCAGGGTAATCAACTGTTAAAACATACTGTTGTGGTGATTGACATTATTCACCCACGGATCTATGGGTTGGGGTATTGTTCCGCACGGACATTTTAGTGAGCCGGACATCCTGTTTCCGCCGGTCTTCGCTTCCCGGGCATGAAGTTGTTTACATGTGTGTTCAGATGCTAAATAAAGCTCTAGCTTGTAACTTTGATACCCCGACTCCCGTATCTCGGCACTACATTGGTGACCAAGTCTCGTTGAAGGATCCGAGACTGAACCGAGCATAGCAAGTAACACCGTTTTTTTCAAACTGCCAGAGTTTTGGGAGACATGGTTCGCTCAGGCGGAGGCTTAGTTCGCCCTCCGCGGAGTGACTGACGACACAGCACGATATTTTCACGTCGTTTCGGCGCTGGGGAGCTCCACTGCGACCCGGACGGTGGGCTTTATTACATCTCCTCCTGCCCATGATAAATATGCAGCGTTCAAGGCTTTCCTGCTAAAGACTTTCGAGCTGTCACGGTCGGAACGGGCCCGACGCCTGCTCGCCCGGTAGTGGCCGCGAGTGTGGGCACATCCAACTGGCTCCTGTTCATCAGGGACACCCTCTCTGGTCGCAGACTCCTTTGTGACACAGGAGCCCAGCGGAGCGTCCTGCAGGCTACCGTGGAGGAGGCCGTCAGTCGAGGCCACGGCCCACCTTTAACGTCCGCTAACGACACCCCTATTCGCACCTATGGCACAAAGACAGTGGACCTGTGCTTCGAGGGTCAGCGGTTTAAGTAGGATTTCGTCACGGCTGACATCTCCTTCGCCCTCCTCGGCGCAGACTTCCTGTGCGCTCACGGACTGCTGGTGGACGTCAAGAACAGCCACCTGGTGGACGCACTGACGTTTGCCTCGTTCACGTGTACCCGCGGTGAGGCGTCATTCAGCGGGCTCTCCAGCTCACTCTAACAGGGCGACAAGTTCCAGCACCTTCTCAGTGAGTTTCCCGACTTGACGCAACCCACCTTTTCTGCTGCCACTACCAAACACGGGGTAGAGCACCACATTGACACTGAAGGCCCCCCTGTCTACGCTAGGGCCCGGCGGCTCAACCCTGACATGCTGGCAGTCGCCAAGTCGGAGTTCGTCAACATGGAGCGTCTGGGCATCATCCGCCGCTCAGACAGCCCTTGGGCTTCGCCACTTCACATGGTCCCTAAATCAGCCGGTGGCTGGCGACCGTATGGTGACTACCGCCGCCTTAACGACGCCACTACCCGGTCCCTCACATCCAGGACTTCTCTGCACACCCTCGCGGGCAAGCTGGTTTTCTCCAAGGTGGATCTGGTGCGGGGCTACCTCCAGGTTCCGGTGCACCCCTCGGACGTCCCCAAAACTGCGGTAATTACGCCGTTTGGGCTTTTCGAGTTCCTGCGTATGCCGTTTGGACTTAAGAACGCAGCTCAGTCCTTTCAGCGGCTGATGGATTCAGCGCTCAGAGACATGCCATTCATCTTCGTCTATTTAGACGACATCCTGGTCGCCAGCTCCTCCTCCGAAGAGCACCAGGCACATCTCCGGGTCCTTTTCGCCAGGCTCAACCAACACGGCCTGATTATTAACCTGGCGAAGTGTCAGTTCGGGTTGTCCTCCATCCATTTCCTCGGACACCTCATCAGCAAGGATGGGGCCGCCCCCCTCCCGTCGAAAGTGGAGGCCGTGTCTGCCTTTCCACGACCGCCTACAGCTCGGGCGCTCCGAGAGTTCCTCGGGATGGTGACGTTGTATCACCGGTTCATCCGCCGGGCAGCCCACACCATGCGCCGCTGTACGAGGCCCTCAGGGACAAGTCCCCCGGCCAGGCCATAGACTGGACGGCTGAAAAGGAGGTCGCTTTCAACGCCACCAAAGCCGCCCTGAGCGAAGCCGACATGTTGGCTCACCCGTCACACAGGGCCCCCATCGCTATCACCACCGACGCGTCTGAGTACGCAGTGGGCGCGGTGCATGAACAATGGGTCGATGGCGCCTGGCAACCGCTCGCCTTTTTCAGCCGCCAGTTGACTCCCAGGGAGCCAGTGTGCGAAAAAGTACACGTCCCACCGTCCGGGACGTGTTATTTACAATATCGGAAAAGTAGATCTTTCAATTGACTTGTCCGGCGGACAAGTGACGTTTTTCGGCCTGATTTATTGACAAATTATTGATACATTCAGTTTACAAAAGGCAGAACTCATTCGCAAATTGTACGTGTCCGCCATTGTTCGTTTAGAAGTGTTAGTTTCGGTTCTGCTTGTAGATTCCTAAGGAAATGCATCTCGCCGTTTTCTGTACAGTTAGACGGGGGTGGGGCGGGGCGGAGCGGGCGGGAAGTGTACCACAGTGGCAGGGTTGGGAAGCAAAACTCGGTTCCGAGTAGGAACAAATAACAATTGTCCGGTACCGGGATTAATAAGAGTTGTGAGGACAGGAGGCGAGGCCGAGCCCCGAGGACTGCAGCTCTCTCTCTCTATGCTCCGTATCAGCTGATCGCTGCATGGTGCAGCTCAGCGTCTCTCTCTCTCTCTCTCTCTCTCTTTCTACACACAGCAGATCCGCTGCCCGTTTAACAGCCTCATCTTTGTCAAACTTTCTTATGTTCCTTCTCTAACACGTAATGAAGGTTATTAAGCGTTTTAGCTCCTGTGTTGTTAATATTGACCACCATTTCCTTTATGAAGTGAAGCAGCCTCCCTGTCTGTGTCCTCGCGCTGTCCTCACATCCCCGGACCCCCAGACTCGGAGGAGCACAGGGATGTCAGTATTGTTTATGAAGCAGGGTATAGAAAGTACATTATTGAAATGAAAATAATATTATTTACTTTTACAAACAGTGAGCAGCTGGGCAGCTGCAGCATGTGTATTGCAGGATATGTGTAAGCGTGCAAGCGTCTTTGAGTTGGAGAAAAGCGCTAGGCCTATACTGTAGGCTATACATATAATGTATTATTATTATTAGGTTATGTCCTATGTGTTGGACATGTGTGGTTGGACTGTGTCTCACAGGCAGGTTGCAGTGTAACATCAGAGGACACTGGGCCAGTTGTACATTCTCAAACTGCACCACTTAGAACTAACTAAACAATGCAGAGATTATTTTTATATAATTGTATTCAATAACCGTAAGAAATTAAACAGTATGAAGTGATTTGTAAATAGGAATACAGATTTGACTTAATGTTTTCATAAATATATTTTTCTCCCAGTTTGACTTATTTTTACCCTCTCAAAGAAACCGGAATCGAGAACCGAAAATAACCGGAATCGAAAAGCAGAACCGGAATCGTTAAAATCCAAACGATACCCAACCCTATGTGTAATGCAGTAAAATCTTACCGCTCACTTACGTTGAGCGGTGTCGTAAAAACCGTGGGAAAATGTAAAATACGATGACGAAGAAGAAGATTCCAGTGGCCCCAATTTTTGTCCATTCTGGACAAGTGAAAAATGTATTCGGACAAGTAAATTGCCAAACTCACTTGTCCATGGACAAGTACTCTCTAAAAACCTTTTCTCACACTGGGAGCGCAAGTACAGCGCTTTCGACAGAGAACTCCTTGGTCTCTATTTGGCGGTTTGCCACTTCCGTTTCCTGCTGGAAAGCCGGGAGTTTGCGCCGTTCGTGGATCACAAGCCACTGACCTTCTGCATGTCCAAGGTGGCCGAGCCGTGGTCCGCCCGACAGCAATGCCAGCTTTCGTACATCTCCGAGTACACCACGGACATACGACACATCGCTGGCAAGGCTAACATGGTCGTGGACTGCCTCTCCAGAGCGGTCATCGGATCTGTGCAGCTGGGCCTCGATTACCTCCGCATGGGCGCTGACCAGGCCTCTGACCACAGGGTCCAGACCCTCAAGGTCTCAGTCACGGGATTACGCCTGGAGGAGGTCACGGTTGGTGACTCTGGCGCAAAGCCGCGGTGTGACGTCTCCACGGGCCAGCCTCGACCGCTGGTCCCTGCGGACAGGCGCCGACCCGTTTTTGAGGCGGTTCACAATCTTTCCCACCCCGGGTAGGAAGTCGTCCGTGAAGTTGTTGTTGCAGAAGTTCGTGTGGCAGGGGCTTAAGAAGGACGTGAGGTCCTGGGTCGACTCGTGCGTGGCCTGTCAACGGGCCAAAGTCCACCGCCATACTAGGGCCCCTTTTGAACTTTTTGCAGTTCCTGAGAGGAGGTTTGACCATGTCAATGTCGACCTCGTAGGTCCGCTTCCTCTCACGGTTTCACTTACCTGTTTACGATGGTGGACAGGACAACCCGCTGGCCAGAGGCCGTTCCCCCCTTGACGTCAGCTTCCGACGTCGCCCACGCTTTCATCGGCACGTGGGTGGCGTGCTTCGGGACCCCGTCTGACCTCTCATCTGACCACGGTTCTTAGTTCACCTCGGAGCTGTGGAACGCTGTTGCTGTGGGTTTGGGGGTCAAGCTGCACCGCACCACCGCATATCACCCCCAGGCTAATGGATTGTGTGAGCGGTTTCACCGGTCCATGAAGGCGTCACTGCGTGCCGGCTTGACAGACGGCAACTGGGTGGATAAGATCCCGTGGGTTATGCTCGGCCTCAGGTGTGCCCCCAAAGAAGACCTGCAGTCCTCGTCTGTGGAGCTTGTCTATGGCCAGACGCTACGGGTCCCTGGGGAATTCATTCCCACCGCCGCTGTGCCCTGGTCTGCGGCCGTGCAGTGCTCCTCCCTGCTGGAGACCGCTGGGACATTCACGCCCGTGCCCACGTCGCAGCACAGCAACCCAGCTTTCCGGGTGTCCCCCGGATTACGGTCGGCGGATTTCGTTTTTATTCTCCATGACGCCCACCGTGGTCCCCTGTGGCCCCCTTACGATGGTCCGTTCAGGGTCATACGTTACAGCAGGGGTGGGGAACCTTTTTCCTCTCAAGGGCCATTTCAATGTTTTCAACATCCTCCGAGGGCCGTACAAATGATTGACCTCTGCTTAAAAATACTAAAATCACAACCCATTCATTTAGCCTTTCTTTCATGCTGTGCAAAGAAAAAGCAACCTCTTAATCCAGATATCTTGCCATGACTCGCGCATGCATGCACGTGCACGGTTGTGGCATGACCACCAAAACAGAAAGATATGGACACTGGGTGGAAATGTATTTAGTTTCCGATCCATGTGAACATGATTTAAGTGGGGGGGTGGACCTAACCTCCTCTAGGGGGGTCCCTAGAGGAGGTTAGGTCCTGCTCCCCCGGGAAGATTTTTTTTTTAAATGTTGAAGTTAAAAGCATCAATCTGGTGCACTTTGAGAGCAACATTAGGAGATCTATGGATACATCTCTCAACATCCATATGAAACATAACTGTAAACAGATTTTCTTTTTCTTTATGGATATTTTACAAATCACTCCCCTTTCAAACTGTATTCTTGTTTATTAATAACAACTTTTTTTTACTGTCATATAGTATTTTATACCGGTTTAATTTATTCTCTTATTTTTTTATAACTATAATGATCATATAAAGATGTGCCTTTACCTCACTGGTTGGAGAAAAAGCTTCTTATATTCGTTAGCATAGCTAGCTAACCAGATGCTAATAACAACAAAGTTATTGACTATATGATCAGTATGACAGATCGCCACTGGGGCTTACAACTAAAGACACGGCCACGCAAAAACTGCAGCATGTGTACGGCTCCTTATGGGTACTGCAATTTTTTGGAAGTGCCGGAGCGGAGCTGCGTTCTGGTCGTTCTGGTGCTTTCCGTCAGAACTGCACCCCTGTCAGACGAGGACATATACCACGTGATGACACGTTAGGCTTGTGTTGTGTTCAAGGACCCTGACCTTCGCCAGGAAAAATAGGCACTCACTTGTTTAATTATTTTGCGGTCTAGATTTCTTTAATTTTTTTCTTTTTGCGTGTGTTTTAGAATTACAGTACGAGGAGGGCCACACCAAATGGATCTTCGACGGGCCGTATACGGCACGGGGGCAGAGAGGTTTCCCCACCACCTGCGTTACAGGACAAGGAGCCATGGTGGTGGACGTTGGTGGCCGGCCTGAGACTGTGTCCGTCTGATCGATATTAAGCCTGCTCCCTGTGGACGTTTTCCAGGCAGTTGGAGTTGGCTATGCCATCAGTCGGGCCGCCCTTCCCATGGCCCGCCCCCCGCACCCTGTGGGGATGCCCTTCGCACCCCTCTTTTGGCGCCCCTGCCCCTTCCCTCGCCTGTGGCCCCCACCCTCCTCGGCCCCTGTGGTCCGTACGCGCCGGGGGTCGGGTGGGTACTTCCTCCCAGGCACGAGGATTTTGACTATGGGTGAATACTGGGGGGGCTTGTGTGGTGATTGACCATTATTCACCACAGGTTCTATAGGGTGGGTATTGTTCCGCCACGGACATTTTAGTGAGCAGGACTACCTGTTTCCGCCGGTCTTCGCATCCCGGGCATGAAGTTGTTTACATGTGTGTTCAGAGATGCTAATAAAAGTCTAGCTGTAAACTTTGATACCACGCCTCCAACTCCCGTCTCGGCACTACACTGTTCAAATGTTTTTTTCTCAATACATTTATGTTTTCAAAGTAAATAATCGTTAATAGTTTATATAGATTATATAGATTGTTACTAGTTTAATAATCGTGATATCAATCATTGACCCAATAATCGAGATTATGATTTTTGCACATAGTCGAGCAGCCCTAGTAGATACATGTTACACCTTCTTTAGGAATTCTGAACTGTAATCAGCCTCACTCATTGGCCAATTTTTACAGAGAAGAAAGAAAGAAAATGTTAATAAAAAATTACAGTTAGCCTAAATTAGCATAATATTAAGTTGGCAATAAGTATAAAGTGGTATTTTTTGTTTGAATTGATCATAAAAGAAAACAAATTTGAAACTCTTTATTGGTTTTACCATATCGAGATCAGTGGATTTATGCCAATCCACTGAACAAATATTGACATTAGCATGAAAATGTATTCAGATCATTATTCAATTGACACATACAAATATTGAACAATCAAGATATAAGTGAAGTGATTCAGTGTCCTACCTCAGGTTTGCAATTTCCACATATTTCTTTAAGAGAGAATACCCTTCATCTGAACACACGGCCCCTCTACATCGCAGACCTGAATATGAAGCCATTCAAAGGCAGTAGTAGCTATACGGCGCATATAATTTGCCTGCTTGGTAATCCAGCCTTGCACTCTTGAGTAAATGCAACAGGACAACTCATCTTATATTTTCCTTTATCACCTAATCACTGAGTTTATCGAGTTAAGATAAGTTTAACACTTTTCATTAAGTTACAATTGACTGAACATCTTCAGTTTTGGATGGTAGCTAGACAAAACAAGCAATTTGAAGGAGCCCCCAGGGCTCTCGACTAACTTTTTTCCCCATCCTCCCGGAACCGTCCCGAAATACAATCTAAAACGTCCCGAAATTAATGTGGTAGTTTTTCTACATTATCATTAGTTAAAATCATTCAAAGTGACCTTTAACATAAATAAAACATCATACAAATCATTAGATGATAATTCATCAAACTTTTTATGAGTAAATCATTCAATCACATAAACAAAGGCCAATATATTTAAACAAACACCAAACGAGAAAATTACTCTAATATTGAATCCAATCAAGTCCCATCCAATTACAAAAAAATCCAACACTGTCCTGAAGACAGAACCGAGTAGTAACCACTAACCAGGATGACAGTCTGTACACAGTCAGGAGACCTTTACAAACGGCCCCGCCCCCTCGCACACAGACGGGAGAGAGAGTCTCGTCTGGATTGGAAAGCTCGAAAATACACATAGACGCATGTTGTAGTCTTATTGCATATTAGAACGGAGTCGGTGAAACTAAAACTGCGATATAATGTGTATTGTTAGGAGATTTGGTGGACCACTCGTCCGCTTTCTTAAATCTCCTCGCGTCCCTAAACAAGCTGTTATCTTACAGGAAGGAAATCCAGAGCATACAAGTAACCGTTAACAATAATCCACTTTAATGGTAATATACAATGCAATACAATCAAATACAGTACAAATTAAATACAGTTTATCTGTGGGATCCCATAGTTACCTGATATCAGGTGTGCAGCGAAAGCGAGAAGAGAGAGAAAGAGGCACACAGCGGGGTTCCGTCTAAATACTCGCTGACCAGAGGAGGAGTTATCTGCGCCTCCCTTCCAGACCAGTGATTGGCTGCCCAAATTATCAACAGCTCACATCTTAAGTTCCCCAATCCCAGTGGCTCAGCTTCATTATCACAGGGATAATTTCATTGGTTCCTTGTTACCCATCCCCCCCTCTCTGCCTCTCTTTATCGCTTGCGGCGCTTGTTATAAACACCGTGGCGCTCAGGCTGCTAGAAGAAAGCGGATCAAGCGCTTCACTAAAACCTCAGGCATGCATTGCAGAAAGAAGTGCATACATTAATACTGTATGGAACATATTGATCTTGCACCTTCTCCATTTCACGTCATGGTAGATACTAGGGCTGCTCAATTAATCGTATTTTAATTGCAATTACGATTTTGGCTTGCAACGATTATGAAAACAACATAATCGAAATAAAACGATTATTTATTTTATTTTATTTATAATTACTTTTTTTATTCGTTTTTCAGTTGAATTATACTTAAAGTTCAGGGTAATCAACTGTTAAAACATACTGTTGTGGTGATTGACATTATTCACCCACGGATCTATGGGTTGGGGTATTGTTCCGCACGGACATTTTAGTGAGCCGGACATCCTGTTTCCGCCGGTCTTCGCTTCCCGGGCATGAAGTTGTTTACATGTGTGTTCAGATGCTAAATAAAGCTCTAGCTTGTAACTTTGATACCCCGACTCCCGTATCTCGGCACTACATTGGTGACCAAGTCTCGTTGAAGGATCCGAGACTGAACCGAGCATAGCAAGTAACACCGTTTTTTTTCAAACTGCCAGAGTTTTGGGAGACATGGTTCGCTCAGGCGGAGGCTTAGTTCGCCCTCCGCGGAGTGACTGACGACACAGCACGATATTTTCACGTCGTTTCGGCGCTGGGGAGCTCCACTGCGACCCGGACGGTGGGCTTTATTACATCTCCTCCTGCCCATGATAAATATGCAGCGTTCAAGGCTTTCCTGCTAAAGACTTTCGAGCTGTCACGGTCGGAACGGGCCCGACGCCTGCTCGCCCGGTAGTGGCCGCGAGTGTGGGCACATCCAACTGGCTCCTGTTCATCAGGGACACCCTCTCTGGTCGCAGACTCCTTTGTGACACAGGAGCCCAGCGGAGCGTCCTGCAGGCTACCGTGGAGGAGGCCGTCAGTCGAGGCCACGGCCCCACCTTTAACGTCCGCTAACGACACCCCTATTCGCACCTATGGCACAAAGACAGTGGACCTGTGCTTCGAGGGTCAGCGGTTTTAAGTAGGATTTCGTCACGGCTGACATCTCCTTCGCCCTCCTCGGCGCAGACTTCCTGTGCGCTCACGGACTGCTGGTGGACGTCAAGAACAGCCACCTGGTGGACGCACTGACGTTTGCCTCGTTCACGTGTACCCGCGGTGAGGCGTCATTCAGCGGGCTCTCCAGCTCACTCTAACAGGGCGACAAGTTCCAGCACCTTCTCAGTGAGTTTCCCGACTTGACGCAACCCACCTTTTCTGCTGCCACTACCAAACACGGGGTAGAGCACCACATTGACACTGAAGGCCCCCCTGTCTACGCTAGGGCCCGGCGGCTCAACCCTGACATGCTGGCAGTCGCCAAGTCGGAGTTCGTCAACATGGAGCGTCTGGGCATCATCCGCCGCTCAGACAGCCCTTGGGCTTCGCCACTTCACATGGTCCCTAAATCAGCCGGTGGCTGGCGACCGTATGGTGACTACCGCCGCCTTAACGACGCCACTACCCGGTCCCTCACATCCAGGACTTCTCTGCACACCTCGCGGGCAAGCTGGTTTTCTCCAAGGTGGATCTGGTGCGGGGCTACCTCCAGGTTCCGGTGCACCCCTCGGACGTCCCCAAAACTGCGGTAATTACGCCGTTTGGGCTTTTCGAGTTCCTGCGTATGCCGTTTGGACTTAAGAACGCAGCTCAGTCCTTTCAGCGGCTGATGGATTCAGCGCTCAGAGACATGCCATTCATCTTCGTCTATTTAGACGACATCCTGGTCGCCAGCTCCTCCTCCGAAGAGCACCAGGCACATCTCCGGGTCCT